>NW_022589720.1:28628341-28820934 GCF_004348235.1 Phoca vitulina | reverse complement strand
CTTCCTTCCTTCCTTCCTTCCTTCCTTCCTTCCTTCCTTCCTTCCTTTCCTTCTTTCTTCTCCACACCCAGTATGGAGCCCAACATGAGGCTTGAGCTCACAACCCTGAGACTAAGACCTGAGCTGAAATCAAGAGTCAATATATGTGCTGCCGAAGCGAGCACTGAAATTAAGAGTCAGACACTTAACCGATTGAGCCACCCAGGAAATGACAGCATTTTCTTCACATGACTTAGATACTTTATTATCCTTGTGAATCATTCGTATAATCATTCAATAATCAGTCTCTATTCAACTATGAATTACTCTAGAGTAAATTGCCTTTAGAATAGAATAGAATTTATTTATATCTGTGAAACTTCTACTTAGGTTTTTTTAAAGATTTTATTTTTAAGTAATCTCTTCACCCAAAGTGGGACCCAAAGTGGGACCCAAACTCAGAACCCCAAGATCAAGAGCCATATACTCCACTGACTGAGCTAGCTAGGAGCACCCTACTTAGATTTATAACAAAAAAAATTTTATGTTGTTTGTTGCTAACTTGTTATAATGCTAATGACTCAGAGCTATTTACAGATTTTTTTTTATATTCCTGATTTTCTTTTCTTAATTTTCAGAACATGAACCTTCGAATGTTCCTCAAATGTTGGCTTCTGATGTATGTCTAAATCTCAAACTTCCCACTCAAATATCAGAGAAACCTTTGTCACCTTCACCATCTGATCTGGTACTAAATTTGGTATTGCTATTCAGAGGTTATAATAATACATTTGCTAAAATTTATTATGATTACCTGCATTATTTAATTGTATAGATGAAATGAGCCTAAATTGGCATTCTATGTAGCTTTGTTGGAAAGATAAAAAAAAAAAAAGATTTCAATATTATGCCCCAAAGTATTGTAAACTAAGACCATAACACATACTTCCTGCAGTTTTCCCTAAGTTAGACTCATATAAGCTCTTCTTACCTTTAGAATTAAATCTCTCTTTTTTTCTTTTTTAACAAGGGCAAAGGGTGCAGACTGGCCCTACAGAGTAAAAAGAATGTAACCCTCTTTGATTTTATGTGTTTTGGTTCAGGTTGGGCACACTTACATAAATGTGATTGACATTAAAGCTGATGATCTACAGGAATTGCCTGTCAAAGAAGAGCCTTCAAATGATACTATTATCAAACAGCCAAGTGATCATCTGGAGGCCCCATCTTCTGCAGAGTTACATTATATGGCAGCTTCAGTTACAAATGCTGTTCCCCTGCACAGTTTTAAGAGTGAAGGTAATAATTTTTTCCTACCTTTTAAGTAGATTAAAAACATTTGAAAAATTCTTTAATATAGCATTGTTACCCCTTCTTAAGTCTCTTAGCTCTTCTCCTGCAAACCCGCTATACTTTTGGATGTTTATATTCACATTTAGAAATGTTCTTTTGGCAGGGGAGGGCAGAGGGTGAGGGAGAGAGAATCTCAAGGAGACTCCATTCCCAGTGCAGAGCCTGATGTGGGGCTCTATCTCATGACCCTGAGATCATGACCTGAGCCAAAATCAAGAGTTGGAGGCTTAACTGAATGAGCCACCTGGGCGCCCCTAGAAATGTTCTATTAATCTTCTAACTACCTTGTTTAGAAGGTTAGAAAATCAATCTTTGTATGCTTTTCATATTCTTGATAGAGTCTGCCAATTCCACTATGGATTTATTTTTTAAACGTGCGGAAGTGTCTCCATCCTGTCTGGCTGGAGGAAGCTGGAGAGCAGGCAGTACGGAGGTGAAGGAGCCTGGGATCACCTCACCTAGACCATCAGAAATACAGCAGGACAAAGGTGAATGCCCTGAATGTATAACATGACTCTCCCCCTTCCCTAAATTACTAATATATAGAAACAAGTTATAAAACTTGGTAATTGCAAAAGAAACCAGGAAAAGGCTTTTCCCTTGCTAAGGAGAGTGGGGTCAGATAGGTAAATGAGGTAGAGTCATGGTTCCAAAGTCATGGTTCCATTATTTTGCAAGGAGACTACAGATCTGTTTGTACATATGTCTTTTCTTAATTAAGGAGCTAAAAATAAATATCCTATGGGATGTCATGAGTGCTTTGGTGTTTAAAAGGAATTCTCCTATTTAAAAAGGTGGGAGGGAGATTGTAGAATAGCACATAGAATATACACAGGTATTTAGCCAACAGTAAAATATTATTAGTAAAATAATATAGTTATAGTTATAAATTAGGTTGCATTATTGTAAAATATTTGCAAGATTTAGAAGAATATTTCTCCAAAACCTAAAGTTATTACATCCTATGAATGATTAATCTTTTTTTATTTTTTTATTTTTTATATTTATTTATTTATTTATTTTTTTAAAGATTTTACTTATTTGAGAGAGAGAGAGAATGAGAGAGAGAGAGCATGACGGGGGGAGGGTCAGAGGGAGAAGCAGACTCCCCACCGAGCAGGGAGCCCGATGCGGGAGGACTCGATCCTGGGACTCCAGGATCATGACCTGAGCCGAAGGCAGTTGTTTAACCAACTGAGCCACCCAGACGCCCATGATTAATCTTTTTTTAAAAGATTTTATTTATTCATTTGATACAGACAGATAGAGCATGAGGAGGGGGAGAGGGAGAGGGAGAAGCAGACTCCCCGCTGAGCCAGGAGCCCAACTCGGGGCTCGATCCCAGGATCTGGAGATCATGACCTGAGCCGAAGGCAGACACTTAACCACCCAGGCGCCCCTGATTAGATTCATCTTAATATGCAGTCAGACTTCCTGCAGCAGAAAGCCAGTCTGTCTTCTGGGTTCCACAGCTGCTAGGAGGAGTGCACCCAGCCTTGTGGTTGTTAGATGCTTGGGGGCACAGTCCAGCCCTGCCTGCTAATTGTGTATCAACAGTGGGCACTCAGGAGATGTGAGGAGTAAGGAAGGGATGGGTGGCCGGGAAACCTCACGTTAGGATGTGTTAGGGTATGTCTGTTACAGCTGTGTATACCAGTAAGTGCTAGCATGTCAGATTTTGAAGCCTTGGCCCATTCTCTCTCCTGTCATGGGCTGTTTGGTGTATAGGTATTGAAGGGAGAATGTATGAAACTAACAGTCTTTTAGGCTGGGGAAGTGTGTGGGAAATGAAAAGAGCTTGACTTCTGGATTCAAGTAGAACAGACCTGGTTTTTGGTCCCAGCTCTATCCCTTCATAGTTTGGATACTTTTTGCAAGTAAATTAAATTTATCTGATCCTTACTTATATCTCTGTGGGACACAACCTCATTGGGTTATCATGTGGGTTACATCTAGCCAATGCCTGTGGGCTCCCTGGGGCTTCTGGGTGGTGCAGTCAGTTGAGCATCTGACTCTTGGTTTCGGCTCAGGTTGTGATCTCAGGGTCATGGGATTGAGCCCTTCGTGGGGCTCTGCACTCAGCGCAGAGTCTGCTTAAGACTCTCTCTCTTCCTCTCCCTCTGTCCCTGCCCCCCCATGCTCTCTCTCTCTCTAAAATAAATAAATAAATCTTTTAAAAATATGCCTGTGGGCTAGTTTCCCTTCATTTCACACCAGTCAACTTTTGAAATTCTGCCAAACTGGAACCAGACGCATCTCTTTGTTACCCCTGAATATCCTCGGCCAGCATTTCAAATGACCCCGAGCTACAGGTTAATTTCTTTCATCAGTCAGATCAAGTCTATTCAGCCTTTTGGAAGATCCTTCTCTGGGGAGACTGGCTACAAAAATATATCAGTGGACCCTTCTACTCTTATTAAAGAGAACAACTTTAAAATGCCAATTTAAAAGGATGTGTTTTATATTTTGAAAATATTCCATCATGGTATTTACATAATATACCTTAAAGATTCAGAACCTAGTTACATAATAGAGTTGAATGGATTTGTATTATAGGAAAAGGCTGGGAGGAGGGACAGGGTCCCTAGGTATTTAAAACAAAAGCAAAGCAAATAATAAATTCCTACTTTTAGTGCTACTTGCTCACCATTTTGAATGACAGTAGTTCCCTATTTTAGAAACTATCTCCAGTAGGAATGCTTTCAGCTATTAATAGCAAGCAGAGCTTTGCTGGCCAGAGAGAATTTTTCAGGGTCAATGGAGCTCAGTATTTAACCCTCTAGGTGATTTTTCCTATTAGTCAGTGGGAGTGGAACAGATTCTCTAAAGAGAGGGAAGCTAGTTTCATTATGTCTGTAGGCCATTCTGGATTTTGAGCATGTCCAGCTCTTTTGCTGTATTTTCTACTCGAAGTTTGTATACAAAATTCTTTCCTGAGAGTGACTAAGGGAGACACTTTAAGCTGCTGAAAACAGGAAGGATAGATAGTAAAGTACTGTGAGAGTCAAGCTGGAGAAGGTCAGGCCAGGCGTTCCTGACAGGCTCGATCAGTAGAGCGTGTGACTCTTAATCTTGGGGTTGTGAGTTTGAGCCCCATGTTGGGTGTAGAGATTACTTAAAAAAAAAAAAAAAAAAAAGGTAAGGCCAAAACGGGTAGTGGAAAGTGACACAACGGCCATTGCCTGCATTTTAGTTTGCCATTATCCTCTCATGGGAAGCCTCGTGCTGGCCTGGGGCTGAATCATTTGTTTAGGGATTCACATTTTTCAGAGTATTTTGTTGCATAATTTAGTCTTCACAAAACCTCTGTAAGTTAGGTAGGTCAGGCATCATCATCCTCATTTGACCAGCTATTCAATAAACACTAAGTCAGGGGCCAGATATCAGGGCTCAAGAAGAGCGTAATACCAGGCTCTCTGCTGGGTGCTCACCTAGAGGAGGAAAGGAAGGCAGAGAAACAGAGGGTTATGATACAGCTTGGGAAGTGCTGTCAAGGTGGTCTGGATGAGATTCTTGGGAAATACAGCATCTACTCCATCTCTAGGGGGGACGGAGACGTTTAGGAGAAACACCTCAGTGGAATCTTAAAGGGAAGCAGGACTTAGTGAGACTGAGAGACTAGATTGTGCAGTGACGTGGAGGTTTGATGGAGACTGCAGAGGCTGAGAGAATTAAAGTTTGCTTGGAGGCAGTGGAGTGGTTTTGTTTGTTTAAGACGTAGCAAGAGATGAGCTGGAGAGGGAGACAGAGGAAAGATTGAATGGCATTGTCCTCATACTGAGGCATTTGGATTTTTAAGATGAAAGAATTAGAGAAACACTGAAGAATTTGAGGTGGGAAAGGAACAATATCACATTTATGTTTTAAAGGATCTGTGTGGAAGGTGAACTAAATAGGGGTAAAATAAATTAGAGATAGAGATGCTATTTGGGGTCCATCTATTGTGAAAGCTTCAGCTAAGCAATGGTAGTAGGAATGGAGGTTTTGGTTGGTAACCATCAATATTTGGTGTTACTTTGGATCTGAAGGAAAGAGAAGAACCTTGAATGACTCTCAGGCCTCTGGCTTAGGAACGTGGGTGAATGATAATGCTACTCACTGAACTGGAGAATCAGGAAGAGGGAGCAAGTTGGAGGGGCAGAGCTAGGAGTTTCAATTGATAGGCTTTTGGGACAACCTAAATGAGATATCCAGGAAATAGGTGGATTTAAGGGCTGGAGCACATGAAGATGTCATGTGAATTTGAGAGTCACCTGTGCACCAGTGATATCAGCCAGGGAGAGTGCGTAGAGTGAGACGTGAGCCGGGATGGGCACCCTGGAAGTACTGATGGGTCAGAGGGGTGGGTGGCAGAAGAGAAGAACGAGAAGACAATGAAGAAGGAAGAGCAATAGAGGGAGGAGGAGACCCAGAAGCCGGAAAAATAACACATTTAAAAAAGAAGTGTTTCAAATTTGGGACAAGAATCAATTGAGTTTAAGAGTAGGGAGAGTCATTGCTTTGATATTGGTCTTGGGAGGTTTAATGTTAGCCTGACATCCCATGTAGAGTTGGTGGTGGCCCACAGTGGGCCTAGCTTTTACTGTGTGACACTGTTGGTTTTCAAGTCGAGTTTTAAAACATCAAAAATAGGGGCACCTGGGTGGCTCAGTCGGTTAAGTGTCCGACTCTTGATTTCGGCTCAGGTCATGATCTCAGGGTCATGATATCAAGCCCTGCACTGGGCTCTGTCCTCAGTGGGGAGTCTGGTTGAGAGTCTCTCCCTCTGCCCCTCTCCCCACGCTCTCTCTCTCTCCCAAAATAAATAAGCAAATCTTTAAGATAAATAAAAAGTAAAAAATATTAAGTAAAGTTGCTTTTTGATGAAGTATGTTTTTGTAGCAGAGGGTAAAAGTAACATTCAAACTGCCTTCTATATGGAGTTATGTGGTAATAGTAATACTGTTATGTATTCTTATCTCACCACAGACAGCTCTCCGAAGTTGAGAAGCTGAAGTGTTATTTCTGGGTGTATTGAAACAGATTTAGAAGGGAATGTTATGTTGACTTAAAATGAGGTCTTCAAAAGAATTAGATCATCAGCATCTACTTCTCCCTTAATTCTAATCAATTCTGATATTGATTACCTTTATTAATATTTAGATATGCTGAAGCCAGATTTTCGATTCAAAGAACAGAGCTCAAAGTCAGCTGCTGCAGAGGATGATCCGCTGTGGGAGCAACTGCAGGGTGTGTCTGCCGCTCGTCCTGCGCAGAGCTCTGCAGCTCGCCGGCTCGAGCATCTCACCTCGAAGCTTCAGGAAATTGATGCACAGATGTTAGCAATACAGAACATTGCTGAAAACATAGAGCAGGATTGCCCCAGATACAAAATGCTAGATCGACATTGTGATAAGGTAGACTGTCTTTATTTTAGCTGTTTGTTACTGAGTTATATGATTTGTAATGTGATGTAATTTTAGACGTTTGATTTTTCAAAATAATGGGAATTTTTTTTTTTTAAGCTAGGGTTTCTCAACCTCAGCATTATTGATATTTGGGCCAGATAATTCTTTGTTGTGGAAGACTGTCATGTGTGTTGTAGGATGTTTGGTAGCATCCCTGATCTTCACCTGCTAGCTTTGCTGTAATAGTAAAAAAATGTCTTCAGACATGGCTAAATGTTCTCTGGGGGACAAAATCGCCCCCAGTTGACAACCACTGCCTTAAACTTCTAAGATGTGAACCAATGCTTCCTACCAGGAAAAGAAATATATCGAATTACAAAACAAGAATGTGGTTTTAAATGAACCCTGCTCATAATGGAGTATCATTTTCTGCAGCAGGATTTTTTTAACTTTATAAAGATACTGTTGTCTTTATATTTGGAATTCTCAGTTTCTTTTAAATATTTTATACAACAGGAATGTGGTCCTTAGAACATTTTCTGTATCTTTAAAAAATACCCATAAGAAAGAGATTATTTATGTGTATTGGCATATCATGGTAGTTAGACAAATAGGAAGTCTCAAACATGAATTAATTATTTTGCACAAACCTGTTTTTTTTAGGAAGTAAAATTTACATAAAATAAAGATTAAGGAACAAAATAGTAAAAATATTTTGAATGTGTTAAAGCCTTGTATTGGGAAATGCAAATTGGTCTGCAGGATAAAAATTTCATCATTGACTTACCTAACAAATACTCTAGGTTGCTAGCAGGTTGACATTTTAAAAGATGTTTATTAGGTTTATAGTATTTCTTTAATTCAAACATTTAGCACATATTAAGTTAAGATTAAACTTATGTGAAATTACACAGAAAAAACATGAGGTAGGACTACTATTAAGTAATAATATTATGATGTTTATTTGGTTGTTTTCCTTTTTGTTTTTTTAACCCACACTTAGATCTAGCACTTCACAATGAGTGTTAAGTGTTAGAGTCATCTTTGGAACTACTTATTCTAAGGAATCACTTTCCATAATGGCCTTATGTTTTAGTATATTAAGCATATCTACAGCCAAATATGTTATGTACACTTGAATCTCGTCTTGATCCTGGCTTGCTCCAGAGTCCAAGAGAATCGTTTCTTCATCAATAAACATTTATTAATCTTCTTCTACCTGCTGGGCCCTGTGCTAAGTTCTGGGAATAGAAAGATAAATAAGGCATACATAGTCACTACTCTCAAGCAGCTTAGAATCTAACAAAAGAAGATAGATGTATACACCAGTAAGTACATATGAACAGGGTGTGGTGAGAACACCACAGGTACACATGACTTGTTGTGGCTGGACAGGTAAGTAAGTGAAGCTGTGGCATCAGAGATGGCTTTGTAGAGGTAACTCTGGAGTTGGTAATGAATCGATATTCACGAGTTAGATAATGAAGGGCTGATGAAACACCGTGAGGTGGAGGTTGATGGTACTGGGCTTTAAGACATCTGGCAGGAGAGGAATGTAGGTGTGTGGATAAGGAATGATGGGAAGTATCGTTTGCCATGTCAAGTGGTTAGGATTTTGTCCTATACTATAAATAGGCAGGAGGGAACCACTGAAGAATTTTAAGCAGTGAAATGATGTGATCAGACACTCTGGCAGCAGTGTGGAGGGCAGATTGGAGAGAATAGGCTGAGAACAAGGAGATCAGGTGGGTCACAGTGGTTCTAAACTTGCTGCTCATTAGAGTCATCTTGGGAACTTGTTAGAAATGCACACTTGTGGGCTCATACCCCTGAGATTCTGATTTTAAGTAATTCTGGGGTGGAACCCAGGAATTTGTGTAATTAATAAGCTTCATGAATGATTCTTAGGCAGCTAGCTCTATACTGAGCTTACTGATTGATGTTTGGGACTCACTGAGTACCAAGCCAAGAAGTAATGATAACCTGAACTTAAGCATTGGGGATGGAGAAGGATGTAGCAGGACTCAGAGGGTATTGGGCTATGGGAAGGTAAAGAAGAATAGATTCACAGTAGTATCCAGATTTCGAGCCTGGGTGAATGGGGGAGTCATTTTCCACAGTAGGGAAGAAGAAGTCTGTGTGTTTTGGGGGAAGAGAGGCACAGTGATTTCAGTCAGGAACATCGTAAATTTGAAGTGTTGTGAGATTAGTAGGCAGTTGGATATATGCTTCTGGGGCTTAGGAGCTAGATTTGGGTTGATGGTACAGATTTTAGAGTCCTTAAGAGGAAGTTAAAATCATAACAGGGCACTCACCCAGAGAGAATACACTGAATGAGGAGAAAAAGAGGGTAAAGGACAGAATTCTGTGGGTGCATGAACTTTTAAAGATGATTCAACAACAAAGCATGAGAAGGAGCATTCTAAGGTAGTTAAGAGATTCAGGAGAAAGCAAACCAAAGGAAGAGTCTCAAGAAGGAATTTCCACAGATCTGGATCTATTAGTTAAAAGGACAGCTGTGCATGTCATGATCTTTTTCAAAAATATACATGCCAGCCCTACTGAATCTGGGGTGGTAGGCTGGGGACAGAGGAGGGGGCAGTGGCTTGGCAGGGGGGAGGGTGTAGATCACACACATGTATTTTGAAAAAGTTCCTAAAAATTCTGTTACGGCGCCCCTCTCTGGAGGACAGGGACCGTGTCTTTTGCTTGGTAACATGGCAGGCATTCAATACATGTTTATTTAATGGTTGTCTTTGCTCTCTCAGTTTTGGATTCTGACAGTAATAAAATCACATCTTTATAATAAAGACTTATCACCAGAACAGTTGTTAATAATGATGGTGCAAGCTTGGAAGACAATTTCAAAGGAAGTTTCCCAAAGGAAGGTGGATCAAACTCCATAAGTATTTAGTTTGCTAAGGTGACTACTTCGAAGGAACTAACACTAATTTAAATGAGAGATTTTGGGATATTGTTTTAAAATGTTCTCATCCTATTATAATGCACACATAGATACACAGATTGTGACTTGTTTATTTTAATTAAGAGAACAGACTTCAAGCCTGGAAGAGACAGAGGGATACTTGTGGACAAGCACTGACTACGGGCTTTGAAGACCTCGGTTCAAATCCATGTCTTGCCACTAAGAAAGTCACTGAATTTCTCTGGGCCCTGTTCTCACATTTTTAAAATGAAAGGTTTTGTCTAAATGGTAGCTAATGTTCCTCCCCAATCTAAAATTATCTGATGTTGTTTTCCTTATGATGTCTAAAAAGGTTAAATCATTTAGACTACAAATAAGTAAAAATTTCCTTCTCTTCACCCATCCCCACATTTAGCTCTTATTAGATTTAATCCCATTTCTTTCACTTGTTACCCTAATATTTAAAAGGTACATAAGATTATTTAACAATATTGTGAAATTATCAAGCTATAAAATTTTTTTTTTTTTTTTTTAAGATTTTATTTGACAGAGAGACAGCGAGAGCAGAAACACAAGCAGGGGGAGAAGGAGAGGGAGAAGCGGCATCCCAGCTAGCAGGGAGCCCGATGTGGGGCTCAATCCCAGGACCCTGGGATCATGACCTGAGCTGAAGGCAGACGCTTAACGACTGAGCCACCCAGGCACCCCTCAAACTATAAAATTCTTAAGTTATTTTGTTGTGTGTATTTTTCTACAGGTTGAACCTGAAGATCACATTGAATTGTCTTCTGGTCCTGAATCTGAAAAACCATTGGCTTCAAAAGCCATTGGCATTTCCGAAGGTGTGTGTGTGTGTAGTGGGGAGTTGGTGGGGGGGCTGAAGCCTTGCTTTGAAAGAATAAGCATTGCCCTTTGGGAGCTAGAGAACTAGGAATAGTTTTCATTTGTGAGCCCAAGCCCGCAGTCCCCTAATTTAGATTAGGATTATTCTTGTGATAATGTGACTGGCCCCCACCCCGGCCATTGTTTTCCTGAGGAGCCAATGCTATAGCCTCCTAGAGTGGGGAGCTTCAGCCACACACTTGCTGAGGGCTGCACAGAGCTTGGTGCTGAGGTTGCTGTTTGTCCCTGGTCAGCTGCAGAACTGGGATTTGAGGTTCTGGTTATATGGCCAGGCGGTGGTGAAATAGTGTATGTTTGAATTTCTTATTGAAAGAATGAAATTAGGGTAGTTACTTAAAATTTCTACTGTATCCATAGTTGTTTATCCCTACATTCTCTTTCATTCAGTCTTGTCAGCAATTTAATGTGGTTTTCTTTTCTTTTTCTTTTTTAAACAGGCTTTGGTTTGATTCTGTTGTTTAATTTTCTTTTTCATAAATTTCTACCCCTTAGCTTTACTATTTCTTCGGTTTTTGAGGGCTTAACCTGTTGGCTTTTTCCTAACTTCATTCTTTCTTTTTTTCTAACATATGTATTTGAAGCTGAATATGTCCCTGCAAGGACCCAGACAAGAGCGCTGATATGCATCATGTTTTGGTGTTGTTTTGATCTAGTTTGTAATTTGTATTAAGATGTCTTCTTTAGCTCATAAAAGGGATATTTAGCTTCCCAGTATTATGGGGTTTGGGCTATATTTTTATTCATCTATTCATTGCATTATGATTAGATAAGTATATGATAATAGCAATTCTTAGATATTTGTTAAAATTTCCTTTGTGGCCTGAGATGTATAGTCAGTTTTGGTAAATGTTTACTTGAAAAGAATATGCATTTACTGTTGGATTATGTAGGATGTGTGTGTGTGCATGTGTGTGTGTGTATACATATACATAAGGTGTGTGTGTGTATGTTTAGTCAGGCTTTTAAATTGTATATTTATACATATATATATATGTTTAATCAAACTTTTAAATTGTCCAGATTTTCTATATTCTTTCTGATTTTTTAGTTTGCTTGCTCAGAAGCGTGCATTAAAAATTGCCCACAGTGATAGTGGAATTTCTCCTTGTGATTCTGTTAAATGTTGCATTATATAGTTGAAGCTATGTTATAAAATGATTATGTTCATTATTGTTATATTTTTGGTTGAATTTTGCCCCTTTTCTCATTAATGACCCTCTTTATCCCCAATAATGTTTTTAGACTTAACTTTATCTACTATTAATATTTCCCTGCTATATCTTTTTTGATACATTTAATTTTTTTTTTGATACATTTAATTTTTAAAAAATTTATCATGGAAAATTTCAATAGAAGACAGAATAGTATAATTAACCTTCATGTACCCTATATCCAGCTTTAACAGTTATCAACTCATGGTCAATCCTCTTTTATATATACACCCACTTACTCCTCCCACCTTTTCCTGGATGATTTTGAAGCAAATCCCAGATAGCATATTATCTACCTATAAATATTTTGTAAATATGTCTAAAAGATAAGGTTTCTTTTTTTAAACACAGGCATAATGATATTATTGCTCCTTTTAAAAAAATTAATATTGTCATATATCTAATCAGTGTTTCAGTGTTGTCAGCTATCTCATTTTTAAAAATAGCTTATTTTTTTATTCTAGTTGGAATCCAAGTGAAGTCTATACATGGCAGTCGTTTGATGGCTTATAAGTCTCTTTTAACTTCTTGGTGCCTTCTCTCTCTTTTTCCCCTTGCAATTGATTTGTTGAAGAAACATAGATGTTTGTCCTGAAGTGTTTTTCAGAGTCTGGATTTTGCTAATTGATTCTCTATGGGTCATTTAACATGTTTCTCTCGTATTTTCCGTAAGTTAGATATTCCTTTATTTTCAAGTTGAGTGATTATGTTGTAGTTGTGTCCAGCATATAACTAGATTTCATTTTTAAAAGTAGTTAATTTATGTGTCTTAATCATCAAATATAATTATGTATATTGTGATTACTGATATATTTGTGCTTATTTCTTTTTTTTTTTTTTTTAAAGATTTTGTTTGTTTATTTATTTATTTGACAGAGAGAAACAGCATGAGAGGGGATAGGGTCAGAGGGAGAAGCAGGCTCCCCGCTGAGCCGGGAGCCCGATGTGGGACTCGATCCCAGGACTCCGGGATCATGACCTGAGCCGAAGGCAGTCGCTTAACCAACTGAGCCACCCAGGCGCCCCTATTTGTGCTTATTTCTATAATCTTATTTTGTGCTTCCTATTTACTATGTATTTTTTTCTTTTTGAGCTGCTTTCTTTCCTTCTGTTGGATTGGGTTTTCTGTATTCTCTCTTTTCCTCTCTGTTGGTTCAGAAATTACACATTCTGGGACACCTGGCTGGCTCAGTTGGTGGAGTGTGCGACTCTTCGTCTCAACGTCCTGAGTTCGAGCCCCACCTTGGGTGTGGAGAGTACAAAAATTACACATTCTGTTTTTAATCTCTTAGTGATTATTCTTGAATGTTCAATATTCATAGTTGAATTAAAATTTAAGGCAAATATATTTACCTCCTAAACAATATAAAGACTTTAGAGCTTTTAACATTGATCTGCTCCCTCCCTCCCTCCCTCCCATCTTCCCTGATACTGTTTTCTAGTATTTTAGATCTACTTTGTTTTTAATTTAGTCTCCCATGTCTTTTCAGTCAACACTTACTTGAACTTATCAGCATGTTTTCCAGTTTCTTTGCCTTCAGTTGCTTCTTTTTAAAAAACTTGTAACTCAAATAATGTAAATATGTAAACCATGAATGTATAAAACCAAAACTCAAGTTTCAGGAAATAATACTTACCCTTATTGCCTGAGATGCACTCTGGCAAAACTTTCTATTCTCTGCTATTGTTGCTCACAATTTCTTTTTGCATCTGCTTTCTTGAGGATTGCTTCCTTTCCTTCCTTTATTAGTTCTTCCATCTAGAGCATGTGAGTGGTAAATTCTCCTAGTCTTTGAAAACATCTTTAATTTTATTACAATTCATGAGTGATAGCTTACAGATGGGGGCAGAATTCTAAGTTGATCCTCATTTTCCCTCAACATTTTAAGGATAATATTCCATTATTTACTGACATCTCTAATTGCTGAGTTTATACTACTTATGTGCTGTCTGTCCAGTTACTGTTCTTTTATCTCTGAATTCTTTTAACATTTTCTCTTTATTTTTAGTTTATCTTATATTTTTGATACAAGTGTGTCTCGGTGTATATACTGTTATTTTTATGTATTTATTTTTTAAGAGCTTTTTTTTTTTTTACTTGGTGGGGAGGGGCACAGGAAAGGGAGACAGAGAATCCAGATGCAGGTCTCCATCTCACAGCCCTGAGATCACGGCCTGAGCCGAAATCAAGAGTCGGACACTCAACTGACTGAGCCACGCAGGTTCCTCAGTGTGTATATTTTTAAAAGTTATTCTAAATGAGAGTTGGAATGATTATTTAATTTTCAGTTTTAATGTTGGTTATTTTTCATCCATTTTCTTTTAGAATATTGCTTCCTCCCCATTCTTTCTGTTCTGTTTTCTAAAACACCTATTAGAGCTATGTTGGGGGTGCCTGGGTGGCTCAGTCGTTAAGCGCCTACCTTCAGCTCAGGTCATGATTCCAGGGTCCTGGGATCGAGTCCCTCATCGGGCTCCTTGCTCAGCAGGGAGCCTGCTTCTCCCTCTCCCATTCCCCCTGCTTGTGTTCCCTCTCTTACTGTGTCTCTCTCTGTCAAAGAAATAAATAAAATCTTAAAAAAAAAAAAAAAAGAGCTATGTTGGACCTTCTCACTTTATTCCCTGTCTCTTAAGTGTTAATTGCCACCTTTTTATCTCTCAGTGATGTACTTAGGGTGATGTCCTCAGATCTGCCTTTTAGTTTACTAATTTTCTCTTCTGCTATATCTTTGCTATAGGATTTAATTTTTTTACTATATTCTTAATGTCTAAGTTTTATTTCTTTTTCAAATCTATTTGCTGGATGTACTGTCCTGTTCTTTTATTATGGTTTCTATGTCTTCTTTTATCTATTTAATGATTTTAGTAATATTTTATGCCCTTTCAGATTGTTTTACTTCATGTGTGTATATTTTCAATTGTCAGATCTGCATGCTCTCTTTTATGGTGGTTTCTTTGTGCAATTTGTAATTTTTTTTATCATGAACTTATCTTCAGGGGAGTTCTGCTGGGTTGTATATGTTTGCCTTTGATGTGGTTTTGTATTTGCTTCTTGGGATCTACTGAAGTAGAAAAATTTGGGGGACAAGTTTTTATATACATTTCTTGGCTTGTAGTTGCTGTAGTACATAGATAGTATAAATTCAGATCCCATACCTGTTTGTGGCATGACAGAGGTTTTGTTTTGTTTTTTTAATTATGTTAATCACCATACATTACATCATTAGTTTTTGATGTAGTGTTCCATGATTCATTGTTTGCGTATAACACCCAGTGCTCCATTCAGTACGTGCCCTCTTTAATACCCACCACTGGGCTAACCCACCCCCCCACCCCCACCCAGAACCCTCAGTTTGTTTCTCAGAGTCCATAGTCTCTCATGGTTCGTGACAGAGGTTTTGATTTCTCAGAGTTGACTCGTTTTTCTCCCATCTGCTATTCAGGCAGATAGAAAACTTCTTTGCTGCTTCTCCAGGGTTTTTATCCTTATTTTATGGACAAAGCTATCCTTCAGTGCTCTGGGTCATATGAAGGTAGCTTAGTTCTCTCTGCTGCAGATGGCAGAAACCACATCTCCTTTCTGTATGGACTCTCCCAGCATCATTGCCTATATATTGCCCAGCTTTGATTCCTTTTTCTTTCTGGCACTGGGGGATTTCTTTATTTATAGGGCTTGGTTGCATATTAATCTATTTTTTTAATTTAGCATTTCTTCTGTGTTTCTATAACAGAGTATGAACCTGTCTACTTTAGCTCAGTCTGCCATGTTTTCTGAAACTGATAATAAATTTAATAGTTTTTTTACTATGAGGGAGATTAAATTTTAAATATCATATTAAATTATTTCATTATACAGTAGAAAGTTATCAAAATAATATGTGTAAACTTCTGATATATCTGTTGCCATGTGAAAGTGTTAACTAAGTGTTAATATCTTTTTTTCCCCATGTGTTTTTTTCCTCTACTATTTTACTTTGGATTAGTATGTTTCCTGACTCATATGAATAAGGAGGCTCAAAGGGACAAAGAGGAGACTTCAGAAGCTGAATTTTCAGTAACAGAAACTCATTCTAGTCAAAAAACCTGTGTGTTTCCTTCTGCTGATTCGGCTCTCAGCCTCTTCAGTGACCAGAATACAACTTCTCCTGGTATTGTTCTTCACTTTTTTTTTTTTTTTTTTAAAGATTTTATTTATTTATTTGACAGAGAGAGCGAAAGAGCACAAGCGGGGGGAGCAGCAGAGGGAGAGGAAGAAGCAGGCCCCCTTCCGAGCAGGGAGCCTGATGCAGGACTCGATCCCGGAACTCTGGGATCATGACCTGAGCCGAAGGCAGAGGCTTAACCATCTGAGCCACCCAGGCGCCCTGTTCTTCACTTTTTTCATTTATACTCTTTTTTTTTTTTTTTAATTAATTAATTTATTTATTTATTTATTTGACAGAGAGAGACACAGCGAGAGAGGGAACACAAGCAGGGGGAGTGGGAGAGGGAGAAGCAGGCTTCCCGCCGAGCAGGGAGCTGGATGCGGGGCTCGATCCCAGGACTCTGGGATCATGACCTGAGCCGAAGGCAGCTGCTTAGCCAACTGAGCCACCCAGGCGCCCCTTCATTTATACTCTTGTTTTCCAGTATACTGTTACTAAAGAGTATTTTATTGGGAACACAGTTGTGAAGGATTTGTGAAGCCATTTTGCAATATTTATACATTTCAGGGGAGGGAAGTTAAAGATTGTGCCATTTACTTGAACTTGATTGTCATCTTCCTAAGATCTATTGCAAGCATGTATCATTATCTCCAATAAGATATATGATTAGATATCTCCAAGTTATTTTGCTAACTTATTAATGTTAGATATATAGCAACTGGACTTACTATACTATCTGATTTTTATAAAACTTGAGAAATTCAGACTCAGCCAATATTGAGAACCTGGAGTTTTAATTATGAAAACAAAACAACAGCTGTAGTTTCTGGAGACTGCCGCGTCCCAGATAAGGCTGCTCTATGTGCACTGAGCCTGGTGTGAGCCTAACCTGTGAAGTGGATGCCATTATTAGCCCCATTGTAGAGTTGAGAATATTGAGACTTAGACTAGTGCCACTTTTCATTCTATTTCATTTGGAGTTGGCAATTAAAAATGCTCTTCTCTAGTCCTAACGAACACATTTTGTCATATGAATAATAGGTCATACTAAATACAACACTGGGACTACTGACAGTGGCTTTGAAATATTTTTTTTCTCTCAGCTATTGATGGTCAAAAATGATGAATTTACTAAGTGTTTGTAGTAAGTTTTATTATTATTAAAGTAGCATAAGCAGTAAAAAATGCTATTTTTAAATGGCATAGTGGTTATTAAAAGAAAAGCTATTAAGAAGCTGCCTTTAAGTCTTACAATTTTTTTCTCTAAGTTCTTCCTAGATTCCATTTGTATTTTGGTCATCATCCTATGGGGTTGATCATTTCCACTTTACAGAGTTATGAAGATTGAGTGTTGTATGTAAAGCACCTAGCTGAGAACCTGTTTGATTCCTGTAGTCCTCAGTCATTTGTAGCTTTTGTCTTGACTCTTACGGGGGAGGGTTGACAGACGAGGTTAAAGAGGTGGTAGAGGGTGTCTGAGAAGTGTACACTCCATTTTATATCAGGGCATCATTGGAGAATTCTGAGCAGAGAAGTGGAATGAGGAGGTTTTGAAGACTAGAATGGAGGCATAGATCGTTTAGTGAGCTGTTACCTTCATCTGACTTTGGAATAATAAGGGCCTGGGCAGTGTTGTGGGAAAGCAGGAGACATTCTGAAGGCAGCTCATGTTACCCACTGACTAAGCGGATAAAAGAGGAGGAGAAGGAGAAACTGAATAGCGATTTTGTGTTGTCAGACTGTAGGAGCGAGGATATCCTAGCTCTGATGTCAGACTCTAGAGTACCCTAAGACCAAATGTAACATAAGGTGATGTTGGGTATATAAATGGCCATATTTAGGACCCAGTTTTTGACAGCAAGTGGAACTTGATAGGTTTATGCTTGAAAAACAGATGTAAGAGCCTTTTACCTAATTATATAGTCAAGACTTGGTGCATCTGTTCTCAGCAAGAAATATGGAAAAAGGGAAAAAACCAAAGAGCAGCTTGTGAAACGATACCGTTGAGAGAGCACGAGAGGCCTCCCCAGGAGGGAGATGGACAAGCAGACTCCGGTAAAGGGGCTTCAGGGTAAAGTGAGTGGCTCACAGTTGCACAAGCTACCAGAATGTCAAGAATAAAGACTGAATTTGTTAAGGACCTCAGGGACTTTCAGGTAATATCCAGAGTAGAAGGCTGTTTGGGGACAGAGACAGGCTCAAGAATCTGTACGTATAGACTACTTAACAGTTCTGATGGTAAAAGGAAGTAGAAGAGTAAGAGAAATGAAGTCAAAGATCATTTCAGGATGGAGATAGAGACGAACTCTTTAATGTTTAAAGGAAGAAGAAAACAAAGGAGTAGGAAAAGTGAGATTGAAAGTATACATTCAAAATTGTAATAGCTTCTTAAATTAGGATGCAAGAGAAGAAAAGAAAAATGTGAATAAATGTCATAACACATATAAAGATGGATAATTAAAATGTTTTTCTCTAGCATTCAATGTCTAATGTAAATTAAAAAGGAAACCAAATTACTATTTTTTAGAGTGCAGGATTTAGATGCCTAATGGGTGTTTCCTTTTCCAAAGTTGGCATCTTAGAAAGATGGATAGTCATTCCCTTACTTCTAGTGCTCAAAAAAAGCTCAGATTTCCTCTTTTGAAATTGACTTCCATTTCTTAGCACATTCTTGTGAATGTTCTTAACAGTGGCAAATAATTTATTCACTGAGGATGGATTTAATTTTGGCTAACAGCCACAAGATTTCCAGAGGCATTTCTGATAAGTGGAGTAGATAATAAGGCTGAGTGTCACAGTTTGGAATTAAAAAAAAAAAAAAAAAAAGGAATTGTGATTTTCAAGGAATAAAGTTGATCTATTGTGTTCAGTAAATTGGAAGGCAGTCCCCAAAGGAAGAGTTCCAAAAATGGTTTGAAAATGAAGTAAGGATCAAATCTTCCTGTGTAACTACTGTTAAAGGTATTTATTTGGATATAATACTTTTCTGCCGTTTGATAAAAGGAATCAGAAAGAAATTTTATTTCACAGCAGGCAGACCTTTTATATCTGTTTACTCTATAACCTACATCATTACCATTTTTTTTCTTTTAGTAATTGAGGATTTTCTTAATAGTTAAATCTAAGGGGTGCCTGGCTGGCTCAATTGGTAGAGCATGCGACTCTTGATCTCATGGTTGTGGGTTCGAGCTCCATGTTGGGTGTGGAGATTACTTAAAAATAAAAAAAAATCTTTAAAAAAATAGTTAAATTTAATTAATTGCTATTAAAACCTCACAAATAGCATATTTAAGAGGAGGATAAATAGGTTACACATATATATCTTTAAACCTATTTGGAGGTTTAAAAATATTTTAATTTTACTTTTATTTATCTATTTTTTAAAGATTTTATTTATTTATTTATCAGAGAGAGATAGAGAGCACAAGCAGGGAGGAGAGGGAGAAACAGGCTCCCCGTGAGCAGGGAGCCCGATGCAGGGCTTGATCCCAGGACCCCGGGATCATGACCTGAGCCGAAGGCAGACGCTTAACGACTGAGCCACCCAGGCATCCCTAAAAATATTTTAATTTCTGGTTATATAATTTCCAAATCAGGTTAATAGATGGAAATAGAAAAAATTATTGACCCCCAATTTTTAGTAATAATGTTTCTCTTCTTTTAAGGTGCGAATAACAGTGATGAGTTATTTGAGAGGTAAATATCTTTTAAGAATTAATTCACAGGTTTACTTAAGGTTGGGTATAAACTGTGTGCTTTGGAGATTTTGTTGTTCATGTGCATGTGAGCTTCTATACTACATATTTTTTCATGGACTAAAAGAATATAATTCTCATCGGGAATGGAGTATTTTAAGAAGCTGAGGATTGCTTTATTATATCCTTTATATACCTATGTTTTAGTATAGGTAATTAGAATGCAGTAGACTGTGTTTGCTATACCTTTCACTGCATGTGTATTCAGCAGGCAGGACAGGTAGAGGTTATCTCCTGAGCCTTATGTTTGCTTTTTTTTTTTTGACACAGAGACAGCGAGAGAGGGAACACAAGCAGGGGGAGTGGGAGTGGGAGAAGCAGGCTTCCCGCGGAGCAGGGAGCCCGATGCGGGACTCGATCCCAGGACCCTGGGATCATGACCTGAGACAAAGGCAGACACTTAACGACTGAGCCACCCAGGCGCCCCTTATGTTCGCTTTTTTAAGAGCACATAAGAAGTCATCAATTACTGATGATTAGACTTGAGCTGAGGATTACTGGAAAGTAGAAGGAACATTAGATCTGTGTTTATTATTTTTGTGTTCATTTATGCTCTTAGAGGACATAACTTTTAAACTTTACATATTAATTTTTGCTTAATGTAATTAAATTGTAGATACTGACTTATATTTCTCAAATTGCATTTGAAAATGAAGCGTTTCAGTAGATCCACTCCAGATGACTGGATTAACTGATATTGCAGACATTATTGAGGACCTTCTAACAAAAGATGGTGTTTCCAGTGAGGAGCTCGGTTTAACAGAACAACAAGCTAAGAATATCTCCAGGTAATCTTTGAATAATTCATTTTTAACCCATTTAAAATGTTTACGGTTCAAGAATATTCAAAATTGGCCATATTTTAATGTGATTTTTATGAAACAAACACAAAACTTAGGTTTTTTTCTATCTGGGGAGTTTTCCCAAGGTCTCATTACTTTATTTTTGTTGTCATTATTATATCTTTATTTATTTATTTTGAGATTTTTTTTTTAATTTCAGTATAGTTAACATACAGTGTTATATATATATATATATATATTTTTTTTTTTTTTTTAAGATTTTATTTATTTGACACAGAGAGAGCACAAGCGTGGGGGGGAGTGGCAGGCAGAGGGAGAGGGAGAAGCAGGCTCCCCACTGAGCAGGGAGCCTGATGTGAAACTCGATCCCAGGACCCTGGGATCATGACCCGAGCTGAAGGCAGATGCTCAACCATCTGAGCCACCCAGGCGCCCAACATACAGTCTTATATTAGTTTCAGAAATACAATATAGTGATCCAGCAGTTCCATACTTTACTCAGTGCTCATCAAGACAAGTGCACTTCTAATCCTCTTTACCTATTTTACCCATCCCCCATCCACCTCCCCTCTGGTAACCATCTGTTTGTTCTCTATAGTTAAGAGTCTGTTTTTTGGTTTTTCTCTTTTCTTTTTCGTTGTTTGTTTTGTTTCTTAAATTCCACATATGAGTGAAATCATACGGTATTTATTTATCTTTCTAAAGCTGACTTACTTCGCTTAGCATTATACTCTGCTCCCTAGTTCCATCCATGTTGTTGCAAATGGCAAGATTTCATTCATTTTTATGACTGAGTAGTATTCCATGGTGTATATATACCACTTCTTTATCCATTCATCTATCAATGAACACCTAGGCTGCTTCCATAATTTGGCTATTGTAAATAATACTGCAATATACATTGGGGTTGCATATTTCCCTTGGAATTAGTCTTTTTGTATTCTTTGGGAAAATACTTAGTAGTGGAATTACTGGATCATAAGGTAGTTTTATTTTTAACTTTTTGAGGAACGTCCATACTGCTTTCCAGAGTGGCTGCACCAGTCTGCATTCCCACCAAGAATGCACAAGGATTCCTTTTTCTCCACATCCTCACCAACACTTGTTGATTCTTGTGTTTTTTATTTTAGCGATTCTGACAGGTGTGAGATGATATCTCATTGTGATTTTGATTTGCAGTTTTCTGATGATGAGTTTGTTGAGCATCTTTTCATGTGTCTGTTGGCCATTTAGATGTCTTCTTTGGAGAAATGTCTGTTCATGTCTTCTGCCCATTTTTTTAATTGGATTATTTGGTGTGGAGTTGTGTAAGTTCTTTATCTATTTTGGATACTAACCCTTTATTGGATATGCCATTTGCAAATAGTTCTCCCATTCAGTAGGTTGTCTTTTAGTTTTGTTGATTGTTTGCTTTGCTGTGCAGAAGCTTTGTATTTTGATGTAGTCCCAATAGTTTATTTTTGCTTTTATAACCCTTGCCTCAGAAGACATGTAGAAAAATGTTGCACAACCAATGTCAGAGATAGTACTGCCTGTGCTCTCTTCTAGAATTTTTATGGTTTCAGGTCTCATATTTGGGTCCTTAATCCATTTTTAATTTATTTTTCTGTTTGGTGTAAGTGGTCCAGTTTCATTGTTTTGCATGTTGCTGTCCAGTTTTCCCAACACCATTTGTTGGAAACGATCTTTTCCCATTGCATATTCTTTCCTGATTTGCCAGTGATTAATTGACCACATAATAGTGTGTTTATTTCTAGGCTCTCTGTTCTGTCCCATTGAGCTACATGGCTGTTTTTGTGCCAGGACCATACTGTTTTGATTACTACAGCATTGTGGTATATCTTGAAATCTGGTATTGTGATACCTCCGGCTTTGTACTTTTTCACGATTGCTTTGGCTACATGGAGTCTTTTGTGGTTCCATACACATGGTGGGGTTATTTGTGAAAAATACTGTTGGTATTTTGATAAGGATTGCATTGAATCCTAAAAAAAAAAAAAGATTGCTTTGGGTAGTATTGACATTTTTTTTTTCCTTTTTTTTCTTTTTCTTTTTTAATTTTTTTTATTTTTTTAAAAGATTTTATTTATTTATTTGAGAGAGAGAGAATGAGAGAGAACACATGAGAGGGGATAGGGTCAGGGGGCAAAGCAGACTCCCTGCAGAGCAGGGACCCCGGTGCGGGACTCGATCCAGGGACTCCAGGATCATGACCTGAGCCGAAGGCAGTCACTTAACCAACTGAGCCACCCAGGTGCCCCTTTTTTCTTTTTTTTAAAGATTTTATTTATTTATTTGACAGAGAGAGACATAGCAAGAGAGGGAACACAAGCAGGGGGAATGGGAGAGGGAGAAGCAGGCTTCCCGTGGAGCAGGGAGCCCAATGCGGGGCTTGATCCCAGGACCCTGGGATCATGACCTGAGCCGAAGGCAGACGCTTAACGACTGAGCCACCCAGGCGCCCCAGTATTGACATTTTAACAATAATTGTTCTCCCAATCCATGAACATGGAATATCTTTCCATTTGTTTGTGTCATCTTCAATTTCTTTCATCATTGTTTTATATTTTCAGAATACAGGTCTTTCACTTCCTTGGTGAGGTTTTTCCCTAGGTATTTTATTATTTTTGATGTAATTGTAAATGGGATTGTTTTCTTAATTTCTTTTTCTGCCACTTCATTATTAGTGTATAGAAATGTAATGAATTTCTGCATATTGATTTTGTGTTCTGCACCTTACTGAATTCAATTATCAGTTCTAGTTTTTTGGTGGAGTCTTTAGGGTTTCCTCCATATAGTATCTTGTCATCTGCAAATAATGAAAGTTTTCTTTCTTTCTTACCAATTTGGATGCCTTTTTTTCCCTTTTTCTTGTCTGATTGTGTAGGTAGGACTTCCAGAACTATGTTGAATGCAAGTGGTGAGAGTGGACATCCTTGTCTTGTTCTGATATTAGGGGAAAGGCTCTCAAGTTTTTTATGATTGAGTATGACATTAGCTGTGGGTTTTTCATACATGGCCTTTATTATGTTGAGGTATGTTCCCTCTAAACCTACTTCATTGAGGGTTTTTGTCATGTATGGATGTTGTACTTTGTCAAATGCTTTTTCTGCATCCATTGAAATGATTACATATTTTTTATCTTTTCTCTTTTGATGTGATGTATCACATTGATTGATTTGGAGATTTTTTAAAAAATATTTTATTTGACAGAGAGAGAGACAGTGAGAGAGGGAACACAAGCAGGGGGAGTGGGAGAGGGAGAAGCAGGCTTCCTGCTGAGCAGGGAGCCCAATGCGGGGCTCAATCCCAAGACACCGGGATTGTGACCTGAGCCGAAGGCAGACGCTTAACAACTGAGCCACCCAGGCACCCCTTGATTTGCAAATATTGAACCACCCTTGAGTCCTTGGAATAAATCCCACTTAATTGTAGTGAATGATTTTTTTAATGTATTGTTAATTTGGTTTGCTAATATTTTGTTGAGGATTTTTACATCTGTGTTCATCAGAGATATTGGCCTATAGTTCTCTCTCTTTTTTAAGGATTTATTTATTATTTTAGAGAGAGAGTGTGGGGGGAGGGGCAGAGGGAGAGGGAGAGAGAATCTCAAGCAGACTCCCTGCTGAGCATGGAGCCCAATGCAGGTCTCATTCTCACAACCCCCGAGATCATGACCTGAGCCGAAATCAAGAGTTGGATGCTTAACCAACTGAGCCACCCAGGTGCCGCAGTAGTTCTCTCTCTCTCTTTTTGTAGTGTCTTTATCTGGTTTTGGTATTGAGGTAATGCTGGCCTCATAGAATTAATTTGGAAGCTTTCCTTCCTTTTCTGTTTTTTGGAATAGTTTGGGAAGGAAAGATATTAACTCTTCTGTACATGTTTGGTAGAATTCATCTGTGAAGCTGTCTGGTCCTGGATTTGTTTGTTGGAAGTTTTTTGATTATGGATTCAATTTCATTGCTGGTAATCAGTCTGTTCAAATATTCTATTTCTTCCTGCTTCAGTTTTGGGAGGTTATATGTTTCTAGGAAGAATTCTTGTAGCTTGTCCAATTATATTCAAAGTAATTATTGATAGGTATGTACTTATTGCCATTTTGTTACTTGTTTTATGGTTGTGTTTGTGCTGCTTCTCTGTTCCTTTCTTCTCTTGCTCTGTTCTCTCATGGTTTGCTGGCTTTCTTTAGTGATATACTTGGATTCCTTTCTCTATTTTTTGCATATCTATTATCGGTTGTGATTTGTAGTTACCATTTGGTTTGTATATAACATCTTATGCATATAGCAGTCTATATTAAGTTGAAGTGTGCTTAAGTTTGAACCCATTCTTTACTCTTCTCCCCACCTCCCGTGTTTTAGGTGTACGGTGTCCTACTTTACATCCTTTTATTTTGTGAGTTCCTTGACTGATTTTTATACATATACTTATTTTTGCACTTCCTACTTTTCTTACTCCTAGTTACGATTTTTCCTTTCCACCTCGAAGAGTCCCCTTTGACATTTCTTACAGGGCTGGTTTAGTGGTCATGAATTCTTTTAACTTTTGTTTGTCTGGGATACTCTTTTATCTCCTATTCTGAATGATAGCCTTGCTGGGTAGAGTATTCTTAGCTGCAGGTTTTTTCCTTTCAGCACTTTGAATATATCATTCCACTCCCTTCTGACCTGCCCAGTTTCTGCTGAAAAATCAGCTGATTGCCTTATGAGGTTTCCCTTGTATGTAACTGTTTTCTTTTCTCTTGCTGCTTTTTAAAATTCTCTCTTTATCACTACTTTTTGCCATTTTAATTACTGTGTGTCTTGGTGTGGACCTCCTTGGGTTGATTTTATTGGGGGATTTCTGTGCCTACTGGATCTGAATTTCTGTTTCCCTCTCCAGATTTGGGAAATTTTCAGATATTATTTTCTTGAAGTAAATTTTCTGCTCCCTTTTCTCTCTCTTCTCCTTCTGAGATCCCTATAATGCAAATGTTATTACACTTGATGGTGTTGCTGAGGCCCTAAGACTATTTTTATTTTGTATTATTATTTTCTCTCACCTGTTCAGCTTGATTGCTTTCCATTACTCTGTCCTCCAGGTTGTTGATCCATTTTTCTATTTCCTCTAGTCTACTATTCATTCCATCTAGTGTACTTTTAATTTAATTTATTGCGTTATTCATCTCTGATTGGTTCTTTTTTATGTTTTCCATCTCTTTGTTCAGGGTCTCACTGATGTCCTTTACTCTTTTTTCAGTGAGCATCGTTATAACCATTATTTTAAGTTCTCTCTCAGTCATATTACTATGTCCATTTCACATGGGTTTCTTTCTGTGATTCTGCCCTGTTCTTTCATTTGGGACATATTCCTCTGTGTCTTCACAAACCTCCCTCCCCTATGCCCCAGGCATTTTTCAAACTGCTTCTTCTCTGCTGTATCCTGCAGGGCTGTCTCTTGTGCTCTCCCTTTAAGGGCAGGGACTCAGTTTCCTCTCTCCCTCCAGGCTCTCCCAGAGCTGAGCCTGCTGATGTTTAAAGTTCCAGGTTTTAAGTCCTGCTGATCATAAGAATTTGCAAAATTCAACCCCTGTGGTTTTCTAAGCCAAATGTTATGGGGATTCATTTTTCCTGTGTGAGCTCCTCAGTGTGAGGGTCTGTTTCTCTCCCCTCTCCATGCCCACAGCATCCCTCCCTCCAGTGGACAGTCCTGTGGTTCCATTTAGCCCCTGTGTTTCCACCCTTCCTGCCCTCTTTGATATGGCATCTTCTCTACATTTAGCTGTGGAGAGTTTGTTCTTCCAGTCTTTGATCATTTTCTGGGTTATTTACACTGATATCAGTGTTACCTAATCATATCCATGGGATGAGATGAGCTTAGGGTTCTCCTACTCTACTGTCTTCCCTGGAAGCTCTCATCACTTTAAGTACAACATAAATTTAATCCTTTCTTTGTAGAAGTAATTAAAGATTTTTTAAAAAGATTTTATTTATCCATTCATTTTTAGAGAAAGAGTGTGTGTGTGTGTGTGTACCTGCATGCAAGTGGGGGGAGGGGTAAAGGGGGAGGGAGGGGGACAAGCAGACTCTGCACTGAGTGTGGAGCCTGATATGGGGCTCAGTCCCACAACCCTGAGATCATGACCTGAGCCAGAATCAAGAGTCAGGTGCTTAACTGACTGAGCCACCCAGGCACCCCAATTAAAGACTTCATCCATAGTACTTTGCCCTAAATACTAATCCTTAGAATACGTATTAAGTAGTCTTTTCCTGGAATATTAGGTTAAAATGTTTTTCCTTGCAACGTGTCCTGATCCAAGAACTGGTTCCTGATAGAATAAAGTCTGGCTCTCCTACTAATGCTTCCATGGGATATATATATACCTATTGGCTTGTTTATATAAGAGTCAGTCTTGGGGCGCCTGGGTGGCTCAGTCGTTAAGCGTCTGCCTTCAGCTCAGGTCATGATCTCAGGGTCCTGGGATGGAGCCCCGCATCGGGCTCCCTGCTTGGCGGAGAGCCTGCCTCTCCCTCTCCCACTCCCCCTGCTTGTATTCCCTCTCTCGCTGTCTCTCTCTGTGTGTCAAATAAATAAAATTTTTAAAAAAAAAAGAGTCTTATGAATGTTATGAATATTTCATCAATAATGTATTAAGTATCAAGATTTAGAATAAAAATATGGTTTGTGGGGCGCCTGGGTGGCTCAGATGGTTAAGCATCTGCCTTCGGCTCAGGTCATGGTCCCGGGGTCCTGGGATCGAGCCCCACATCGGGCTCCCTGCTCGGCAGGGAGTCTGCTTCTCCCTCTCCCTCTCGCCCTGCTTGTGTTCCCTCTCTCACTGTGTATCTCTCTGTCAAATAAGTAAATAAAATCTTAAAAAAAAAAAAAAAAATGGTTTGTACTCTTGAATGGAGATAGAACTATAGGAAGAGTGTGACATAAGACCAAACTGTATCAGGGTGCTATGGGAGCTTGCGGGGAGAGTCAGTCCAAGGCAGCAGCTTCACTAGTTATGGTGTTTGAGCTGTATTTCAAAGGACCGATAGAAAGTCATGTTGCTTATAAATAGTACAAAGGGTATTCAAGGCAGCAAGAATATAAAATGCAAAGGAGTGATGATTAGATATGGGCTGGGAGTTAGATAGGACTGGAGTTTATGCCTTTGAAGGAGAGAGAGGGTCTGGCTGGGTGTGCTGGCTGTAGATTGGGGACCAAAGGCACTCATTCCTTATCTGCAAGAGTAAGGGGGTCAGCAAAGGGCTTTGAACTAGAAATGGGAGCCAACTGGAGGTCTTATTTCAGTAATCTAAAGATGAAGGGGCTCAGAATGGAGAGTGTAGGGAATAATCATGAGTAAACCTGGAGGCTGTCAGGAGGAAGTGAGAATGATTTCTATTTGGATGACTAAGTTGATGGTGATTTCTTTGGCAAAATAGAGAATGTAGTTTCAGATATGTTATAAGTGCCAGGAGAATATTCCGTTAGTAATATTCATTGGCACATTAGTTTTAGGTCATCCCAGAAGCAAATGCCAAAATGAGATTTAGGTGAGCATGAGATTTATTTGGAGAAACACCTGTGAGGGAGAAAGGGGCAGGAGCCTGAGGAAGTGGGGACAGCTGTCAGACTGCAGTCCCAGTGTGGATCTGATCCTGTGTTAGGGGTCCCCAGGATCACCTGAGGGTCACGGATTGACTGGGAGGACTTAGAGAACTTACAGAGTCATACTCATGACTTAATTTATTACAACAAGAGAATTCAAAGCAAAACCAGCAAGGGGAAGAGAGTGCATGCGGTGAATTCTGAGGGAAACCAGGCACAGGTTCCTAAGAATCTTCTCCCAATGCGGGCCCAACAGGACACAATTCCTCCAGCACACGTGAGATTATGTTCACCACGGAGGCTCATTTAGGGACTCAGTGCCCAGAGTTTTTCTTGGGTGCTGGTTGAGTAGGCAGCCTCTTCCTGGCACATACCAAATCCAGATTTCCAGAAGGAAAAGCAGGTTTTCAGTATAAACCACATTGTTTGCACCAGTGACCTGCCATTTAGGATGATGGATGATGTTCTCCTCTCATGCTGGGTGATGAGTCTGCCCCAAATCCCTGTCTCACACCACCTGTTTTCTTGGATTATTTTCAGTACTACTTGTGTCAGTTCCTATCATCTGAGAAGCAGAAGCCAAGATGGGATTAGATGTGCAAGACATTTATCGGGAGAAAGGCCTGTGAGGGGAAGGGGGGGGGACACAGAAGTGGGGGGAAGCATCAGACCACAGTGTAGGTGTGCCCACCCCTTGAAGGAGAGAGGGAAGGGGGAAGAGGAGGTTGAGTAAGTGGAGTGTCGGAGTACGGTGTTCCAGGAAAGTTTCAGCTGGGTCATCGGTGAGACATCCGTCAGCGTTGCCCATCAGAGGAGTCCTGTGTCTTGCAGGAATGGGCCAGCCATAACTAGCTCAGGCCAGCCCATGGGGCGTATGGCGTGGGCATGCATGTGACGCTAGATCCACAAGGGCAGCTGTTTAGAAGTCATCTCTGTAGTGTAAGTTTTGAAAGTGATTGAGATAGTCCAGGAGTAAGAGAATTGGTGAAGAAGTCCAAAACAGAACTTTTAATAAGACATTAATATTGAAATGGTGAGCAGAGATGAAAGGAGCCAACGTAGGAGGCTGCACAGTGTTTTCAGAGTTAGAATAAGACCCATGTAAGAGAAAAGAGGAGCCAATTGTATTAAATGTTATAGAGAAGTCCAGTAGGATGAAGAGGCTGTTGGTGAGCTTTGCTTTGCTTTCCTTTTCTTTCTTTTCCTTTCCTTTCCTTTCTTTTTTTCTTGTTGGTGAGCTTTTTTTTTTGTTTTTTCTTTTTAATCTCTTTTTATTTTATTATTTTATTATGTTATGTTAGTCACCATACAGTACATCATTAGTTTTTGATGTAGTGGTTGATGAGCTTTCTGAGATCATTTTCAGTGGATTTCAGGGAACAGGTTGGTGCAAGTCGATAGAGACATGAATGTATACGACTTTTTGAGAATGGGAAAAATCTTTCCAAACAGGGGCAGCTGGCCGGCTTAGTCGGTGGCACGTGTGACTCTTGATCTCAGGGTTTTGAGTTCAAGCCCCATGTTGGGTGTAGAAATTACTTTAAAAAAATCTTTTAAAAAAATCCCTTTCTAAATAAACAGTATTTAGTTTACTTAGATCCATAAAAAATGTAAAATCAAGTGATGACCTGTCTGTTAAATTTCTCAGAATTCAGCATTCTTCTGGTAGACGAACACAAAGAACTGAGAAGGAAAGAAGAGAAATTCAGGTGTGGATGAAAAGAAAACGCAAGGAAAGAATGGCAGAGTACTTAAACCAGCTGGCGGAGAAGAGAGGGCAAGAACATGACCCTTTCTGCCCGAGGAGCAATCCAGTAAGTGTGCAATATCAGGGGCAATGGGCAGTGGGATAGCACTGAATACGTGCAGTGTTTCCCTGGCAAATATTCAAGAAAAGGATTGACGTAATTTGGATGCATTTTTTATTAGACAGAAATGTCACCATTTTACTTGTCAGAAAATGTTAATTACCTTAACAAAACATAGGGTATTCTACAAACCATGTTCTGTTGAACTATCTTAAATACTTTTTCTTCCCCAGGCTAATTATGGCTCTCGCTGATTTTAACCAAGTGAAGAGACTGAGTGATTGGTGACCAGTTGGAGCTGTTCCCTTAATTTTCAGTGAGAGTCAGTGGCAGTTGAACAACTGACTGTGTGTAGTAAAGCCATTTAAAAAAATAATTTTGTATCCACAAGTTATCTACAAAAAATAGAGTATGGTTCAGTCAGGTCCCAAGGGCACAGTGGCATGTGTGCGTGTGTGAGACACGTGTGCGTGTGTGTGCACGCGTGTGCATGTGTGTCAGCTGCCCTTTAAACTGTCCACATTTATGCACTGAGCCCTGACCGTGGGCATCACCGTGGCTGGTCAGAAGCAGTTTTCTTCAGAAGGTGAAATAAAGCAATGTTACTTTGATAATCACATTACTATAAAAATTGCATTTGAATTATACTTAGTTTATCTTTTACTTTGTAATTGGAAATAAAATACAATAGTACTTAATTTTTTTCGACATTGTTAGAGGAACATGTTCTATAAAAGTGAATTTTCCAGATATGGCTGTCACATTTAAGCACCAAATGGTGCAAAAGTAGGTGAACTAGTACATAAATTGCATACTTTACTTAACTTGTGTCTAGAGAAAGTATGTTGGTGTTAATATAACTTTTTTTTAAGAGAGAGAGAGCATGTGCTCGCGTATATACACACGAGTGGGAGGGAGGGGCAGAGGGAGAGGGAGAGAATCCTAAGACCCTGAGATCATGACCTGAGCCAGAATCAAGAGGTGGAGGCTTAACCGACTGGAGCCACCCGGGTGCCCTGATGTTAATACAACGTTGTGTGGAGAGTGTTAAGGACCCGGTAATGACCATCAAGGCTGCTGAGGCACCTGACTAGAAGCTTCAAGTGCATGTGTTTATGTGTGTGCTCCTCCCCCCCCAGGCGGGGGGTTCTGATATCGGCCTCTCTGTCAACCAAGCAAATACCCCAGATAGTTAGAATTGTGTCCAAATTTAGAACAAATTAACTCTGAGGGCACTGGGATTGCTTGGTTCTTTGACTTTGTGACTGTTCCTTCACAACTGCAAGCACCTGTTTATTTTTAGCTTCTATTTAGGTGAAGGTATGGGATTAGTGAGGGGTTAATGTGATTAAAAATTTCATTTGAATTTATATCAGAAATTAATAAGACCTTTAATTTGTCACTCACTGCTTCCATGTAGGACCTACAGAGTGCATGCACTTCTGTGTGCACATTTTTATATACAAAATTGTGTGTAAAAGGACTTGACTTCATTCGTAACTCAATAGTAACTCTTAATATTCTGGAATAAGACACTTGCTAGTTTGCCTCCTGGTGCATAAGTTTTGAGGAGTTTTCAAGTCGCAGTGAACATACTACATTAGGTGACTGGTAGACATTTTAAAACATCAAAATGATAGCTTTAGAGGTCTGACTTCTTTCTGCTTTATCAAGCACACTGTTAGTGAGATTAATCACAAGACTGAGTATGAAGTGTATGTGTCTTCATCCTTAAAATGTTTCCCATTTTAAATGCAGCTGACACTATATGTAAATTAATTGAATTTAAATTAAAATAAATGCAGCTGTTAAGGTTCTCTCTTGAGAAAATACATGAATTTAGCATTCTACTTATTAAACTAGTTTTTAATTACATGATGCTTTAACATTTTCGTGTTTGGTGCTTGGGATAGGAAGCTTCATCAAATATGACAGTGTTTTGCACTGTTTCCTGAATAGCAAAAATATGTTTTAACCTCCTATTAAAATTGATTAGTGGAATTTTCATGTTTTCCATGGATCACAAGGGCTTAATTATTTGAACTGAACCATAATGGAGTAACTGGGTATTTCTCATGCAGTTTTACATGACTTCACGGGAAATCAGGCTGAGACAGAAGATGAAGAACGAGAAGGACAGGTGAGCTGGGTAGCTGGACCCCCAGCACGCTCTCCAGTTTGCACACCTGAGGCACAGACAATGCCTGAGGAACTCTAGTCTTCACAGTAGCCCCTTTTTGTCCATAAACAGAAAATTATGAGAGATAACTGCAAGGAAAATAGACTCTACTAGGCTTTTTAGGAATTTGCTTTCAAATATCATTTATTCCATTGAATTTTCATGATTTTTATTTCTGCTATTGCCCTCCCTCTCCCAATCCAGATATGTATGTGCATTTTGGAAAATACCCAAAGGGCCATAACTACAGGTACCTTTACTAATTTCCACCTAATCGATTTCAGAAATCTGAAATATGAATTTGCATTTGAAAAGCATTGGAAAAAACAAATGCTAGGCGATCTTCAAACATTACGTTCCCTCTAGAGGTATGAACTGAAAATGACTCTTTTATTAAATGTTGTTTAATTCTTTGTCTGAAGATTGCTACTCTCTGACCACTATAGTCGGCGGATCTCACAAGCATATAGTCTGATGAATGAACTGTTATCTGAATCAGTACAACTACCAACAACTGCCCAGAAAGCCTTGCCTAACAAACCCAGGACTGCTCACATTTCCCGAGAGCAACACTCTCTTTCTCCAAGAAGGTAAGACAGAGTTTGGCATGTTGTTCAGCAAGATTATGTCAGGCCTGATAAGAATTTAGTGCTTTTGTCACCCAAGTTCAGTGTATTTGCATCTACCCTGCTCAGAAATAAGAAAATCAAGAAAAACATGGTCCCATAATTACGACGTCTTTATAAGTTTATAGAATCACCAAGGAAAAAGATAACAATGTCATTATATCTCTAAGATATGACAAAGCACTTTGGCATACCTAATACAATTTTGATACCCGTTCAATTCCATTTCCTCCTTTTCTGTAATCTGCCACGTAACTGTTCTCCCTGTTTCTCCCCTTGGCTCTACTCTTACAGAAACAGTCCTCACCAGCTTATCACTTCTTCTCTGTCTCTTCTCAACACAAACCCACATGTAATCAGATCACTTGTGTGTGTATAATTTGGGGTCTACTCAAAATACCAGAGACTCCCTTGAATCTTTTCTAATATAAAGCAGGGTATTAAATACATAAATAACTGCCAAATACATAGATAATTTGAAATGGACAGATAACCAAAACCAATTTCTTTGAAAGAAACAAGTGAAGTTTAAGGTGTGAGACATGAAGAATAATTTGTTGAGAATTGTTATAACACGAAATGTATCACTAAGGTACAGAATAAGCAATGTCAAGTGAATGTATTAATCTGAGCTAGAATTTGGGTCTTTTGAAATGTAGTTCATTACTGATACGAGATTCTAGGAATATAATAATTATGTAATTTCTACTTTAGAGAGAATCAATATGGTCACAATATTCCAATAAATCAACCTGGAAAATTCAAATATATATCCAGACCAAGTTACATCCGAAAGGGGAAACCTCAAGGCCCTCCTTGGTCACGTGGTAAGACTTTAAGCTTTTTTTAAATTGTAAATTTTGTATAATTTGGACCTCCTTGTCTCCAGAGTTGGTTTTCATTAGTAAAATGAAATCTTAGTGAAAAGCAGTTCTCATTCCAGCAGAATACAAGTTGCAGGATTGATAAAGACTTACCTATGCTGGGATTTTGTTTGTTCTATTGCTTTGAAATAGGAAGACTCCAGAAATCTTAAACAAATGGCCTTTTTATAATAAAACTTGAACAGTCAATATTTAGGTAAGACTTATTTGGGAATCTGTTTCTTTTGTGTGTCTGGCTAAAGAGGTAGGCATTTTTACAGATCAAGTTCTTATAGATGTCAGGATGGACTTAGATAGATAGGTATCAGGATATCACAGAAGAGGAATACTATGAGGCTCATATTGAAATACCATGTTTTTACCTTTTGAACATCCTTTTCCACATTTGAAGATATAATATCTGTTATTTATTGCTAGCCTTCCTTTAGTTAATTTTGCCATATTTGGGTTTTGATTGCCAGAGTAAAACATACTTATTTTGTGAAATGATTACACATTAAAAATATATAATCATAGGGACGCCTGGGTGGCTCAGGCGGTTGAGTATCTGGCTTTTTTTGTTTAAGATTTTATTTATTTGAGAGAGAGAGAGCACAGAGGGAGAAGGAGAAGCGGACTCCCCACTGAGCAGGGAGCCCGACACGGGGCTCGATTCCAGGATCCTGGGATCATGACCTGAGCCGAAGGCAGACGCTTAATGACTGAGCCACCCAGGCGCCCCAGGTGTCTGGCTTTTTTATTTTGGCTCAGGTCATGATCTCAGGGTCATGATATTGAGCCTCACATCAGGCTCTGCACTCAGTGTGGAGTCTACCTGGGGTTCTCCCTCTGCTCCTCCCCCTGCTCGCACTCTCTCTCTAAAAATAAAGAAAATCTTTAAAAAATGTATAATCATAGTTAATATGTGGTATAAATGCAGACAGCTTTTAGCTGTATAAAAACTAACGTGCCAGGTTCTGGTTACACTCTTTAGTTACAAATGTTCCCATTTTACAGATGAGAAAACCCAGGCAGAGAAAGTTGAAATAACTGCCTAAGATCAGATAGCTCGGAAGTAGCAGAGCTGGGATTTAAACTCAGTCTGGGTCTAGAGGCTACACACTTAGAACCTACGCTTTATTATGCTGCCTCAATTTAGAAAATTGAAATTTCCATAAATTCCAGTCCTCTTAATAAAACTTCATAGTTTAACTCTTGCTCTTGATTAACAAATTACAATAAGAAAACAGTGCTCTTTTTAAACTAAGATTTCAAAATAGTAACCATGTTTTCTTTTTTTAATTTTTATTTTACACCTGATACATTTGCCAAAGTTAAAGAAATACCAAAAATTGGAAGGATTTTAAACTTGAATCCACAGTTTCTTAATATCAGATGGAAAAGTCTTGGATTCTGTGGAAATGTGTCTTTGTCTTGGGTCTGTCCAGTGTCAGGCCTGCATGGTTACGCTGCACTCGCCTGGGCTGAGGCCTCGGCCCTTCTTTGGTCGGCTCCCTGCCCTTGCTGGACTGTCCTCGAAGAGGTGCTCCTGCACGCTGGGTTCAGAAGCCCTCAGGGACCCCCACCCCACACAGACCAGTCCAGAGCTCATCCCCGGCCTTCGGGGCAGCCTCCCCCTCTGCCTTCTTAGCCCCCTTCCCCCATCTCACAGGTGCTGCGAGCCAGCTTGCTTTCCAGCCACAGGCTGTGCTTGGCACCCCTCTCTCCCCTCAAAAGTCTCCCTCACCTTGAATGCCTCACCTCTGTGTTTTGGAAGCCATCCCTCATCTTAATTCTTCAGTTCTTCTAAACTGATGTAATGAATTTTAAATTGGGGCCAATACTTAACTGGCCTGGTGGTTGTATCAGCGACAACTGTCTCAGCTGCCTTTGCTGCCATTTATTTGTGTCCTCTGGCCGCCTGGTCACGTTTGTGAGTCTGAGGCGTTGCTGCCACAGGTCTCATGTAGTCACTGGTAAACTTGTCCCACTTTTGTCCCATGCTAGACTAAATCTTTTGAAGGTAGCAACACTGTCTTCTCTATCTGGTATACCACTCACATTGAACAAATGAGATTATTGAATACTTGGATACGTGAAAAAAATGGCTGTTTAGCTTTTCTGACTAAAAATAGCTATTTATAAACTACTGTTCAGGGATATTAGTGGGTGGGTATTATTGTATTCATACTATGTCCGAGAAGACCACCGTGTAACTCGCCATCATCCCAGCTCACCTGTCCCTTAGCTTCCCCAGAAGCGGAGAGACAAAGGCAACTGGAGGGGCCGGTGACCATGCTGGCTTCTGTCCAGGTTGCGCCTTGGTGTGACCTAGATCTACCACCCCTAGAACCCAGCGTTTCCCCTGGCTACATTCCGAGGCTTCAGGTCCCCCAGGATTGTGGGGCAGTGGGAGAAATGCAGGCATGGTGGATCCCAGGCCCTCCCCTAGTCGGTGACGCAGATCCCCGGGGCCCACGTGAGGCAGGTCAGTCAGTGCAGATGGGGAAGTGAGGACTCACCAAGACTTTTAAGTTCACTGCAGCTCGTTTGTAAAAGAAGAGTTTTTCTGAAGATGCTTATGTGTCTGACTATATGTTGTTGTCTGTCTTGTAAAGCAGTGTGTCGTTTCTGGCAAATATCTCCAGCCCCGATTACAGGCTATTATACTTAGAGATCTCCCTGCCTTTTTTTTTTTTTGGCTTGTTTTATGTTTAGTTCTATCAAAAACAATATAAAGGCTATATGATAAGTAACTGAGAGGCATCAAAAACATAAAAAAATGTTCCAGCCTTTCGAATCATCCAGGCCTACATTCATATCCCAACTCTGCTGCTTACTTGGTGCCCTCAATTATGTTATTTAAAACCTAACTCATAGGGGTGTTGAAGGTAAAAAGTAAAACTTTTGCATAACATAAATAATAAATGGTGGTTATTAATCCTGGAATTTAAGAAATCTTAGTGAATCATTCTTTTGATAACATCTAACCTGGCATTCTGTCAAGGTGTTTCCTGCTAATAGGCGTATGTGGCTGGCTTTTCCAGTTGCCCAAGAGGTTGTCAAGGCACATTGCCACTTTGAGAAAGGACCGTGGTCCTGCTATGAGGATACCAAGTTTCAAAGTAGAGCTTTCCCTTCCTGCATCTGCACTTTTGTTTTGCTTTCTTGGTTCAAATCAACCACCATATATTGGGCCCCCTCCTAATCAGTAGTTTCTGTCTTCAAAGAATGTACAGTACGGTAGTGAAACGTCATGGCCGCATACAGAAGGTTAAAGAAGTTTGCCTGTTTCTACAGGAACTGCTGCTCCTGCCGTACAGAGTAAAGGTGCTGGAGCCAAAGCAGCAGTAAGAGCGGCTGTGCCATCTCCAGTTACCTTCCAAAAAGGTAAGGGAGAAATAGAGAATAACTTTATTTCTTCAACTTAAATTTTTAAAAATCGTAAGACCCTCTTAGAAATTTCAAATACAGATTTCAGAATGAAGGGTATGGCGGTGTGGTAGAGTGGTTTAGGGATCAGGCTGCGGAGTTAGCTCTTTAGAATCCTAGTTCACCACTTACTCTCTAGCTCTGGGCAAATTCCTAACCCATTTGTGTAAGCCTCAACTTTCTCACCTGCAAACTCCAGATTATTAGAGTGAGAGCATATATTATGGGCTTAGCAGAGTACTGAACATAAACACAAGTATTCAGAGGGGGCCGTTGTCACAGAGTCATGCAGCACACAGACCCTTCAGTTTGGGGATTCTAAATTAGCTGTGCTCTGATCAACTAGAGAGTGAAATGGTCATGATCTTAATGCCTAAGAATTCAGATCTAGCCCTGGCCCACCCCTTGCCCCGTGTTACTCTTCACCATTTAAAAAGCACGTTCACATGATTCTCCCGTGAGCTCTCCGTAACGGCCCTGGTAGATAGACAGGGCACCTGTGATCCCCGTCTTCCTGCTGAAGCCAGGGAGGCTTAGGGGATTGATGCTTGATGCCGAGCATTGTATTAACACTGCCTGTGCATGATCTCACTTAATCCTCACATTAACTGAGTGAGCTCTATGGCATTATCCTGATTTACAGAAAGAACTACATTTTGGTAGGGACAACGACGCAAACACTGATTATATGTAATATAAAAATGATGAGAAACATGAATGAGTCTATTCCTGCCCTCAGGCCTCTCTCCAGTGCCACCATCTTCCAGTTCACCGCCTCTCTCTTCAGCTGCGTCTGCTCTTTAACCTGTCAGGTTTTACTGCTGATGGCTGTATTTCCTAGAAACTCTCTTTGGTTCTTTTTCCATGGTTTTCCCCCACTCAATGCCTTAAAACCCAAGGCTGTAATTACTAGGATCAGTTTGAGTGCTAGAAGCATCATTTCCTGTGCTTTTAATTGTATAATCCCAGACTTTTTTTTTTTCTTTCAAAGTCTCCATTTTAATCTTTTATAAAGTGTTTTCTAGTTTAGAGTACCCCAAAGCTATTTTATTATTTTCTAAACAAATATCTAGCAATGTTCGTTTAACAGATAAAATACCCCAAAATACAGTGTTGCCCCTGAAAATAGCTGAAATTCTGTGTACACTGATATTATATTTATGAAAGCTCCAGAGATCCAGGGTTTTGCGAAGTGAATTATGATCCAGCGTGAGGCCTTGCCCATAGAAAGGCAAACAGAAGTACTTCTTTCATTGTCCAGGGGTAGCCCTGCCTGTAATAGGATGAAATTAAATATGACTCCAAGTTTCTAGCTTGGCTGTGGGTCTAGAGTATGGCCCAGGATCAGACACAGGAGGGGCAAGCGGAGGAACAGGGTTTTCTTCTGGGGGTGGAACAGGGAATGGATTCAGTTTTGCTGTTCAGTTTCAGATTCCTCAGGCAGGACTCCATAGACACTGTTTGGCAGTATGCTTCATAAAGAAACGGGGGCGGTGGCCACTGTCCTGCTTCGAGGGAAGCTGCTGTACTTGCCGGCCTAGTTTCCACAGTGGGGTTTCTTCCTGATGTATCACTGACCTTTTACCTTAGAACGCGTCCACTGTCCACACTGGGGCACGAACGCCCAGACTTGAAAAGCTTTGCACATGCTCAGTTTCGCAGCATTGTTTTCATACTGTATTTTAAGATTGGCTATCCCGAACAAAGCCTGGAGAAATGCACTCCGATCTGAAGAGAAGAAAATTACAAGGCCATCCCTGCAGGAAGCAAGGTGAGAGAAAGCCAGACAGCTTCCCAAGGTGTGTGCCTTCCCCACAGGCAAAGGTTCATCCTAAAGTGCAGGACCGTTCACCTTAGTTTCTTAATTTTGGTGATGATTTTGTCATTCTTTTTAGATTGCAGTAATTATGTTCATTTGATGAGTATCGAAGTCTGGTTACCAAATTAACTGTGGCGGAAGTGGGGCTGGGATTAGTTGGTGGTTACGGCTGTTCTGCCCTTTCACAGCCTGAACACCTGGGGCAGCCGCCTCAGCTCCCCGGCCCCACGAGTTTCCGTCTGCTCTGGAGAAGGCCTGCCCTCGTGGTTATCTTACTGCTTAACCACTTGGTGGTTTCTCTCTTTCTGTTTTACTGGCTGTTTTCTTTTTCTTTCTTTTTTAAAGATTTTATTTATTTATTTGACAGAGAGAGAGAGCACAAGCAGGGGGAACAGCAGGTAGAGGGAGAGGGAGAAGCAGACCCCCCACTGAGCAGGGAGCCTGATGCGGGGCTCGATCCCAGGAGCCTGGGATCATGACCTCAGCTGAAGGCAGACGCTTAATGACTGAGCCACCCAGGCGTCCCGAGCTGGCTGTTTTCTTTTTCGCCACAGTGTTTGTTCACCGAACTTTGCAGCTGGGACTTCTCCACAGTTCTGTTACGTCTGCAGCCTCTCCGCCCTGGACTCTCTTGTCCTACAGGTTACTGTTCTTTTTAAAATGAAGAGATGGCCAGAATTCAGTTTCCTTCTATTACACTGACAGGGCAGAAATTGTTAAAACCATATCTAAACCTTGTGATTCGATTATTCGGTAAGGGGCCCCTGGCTGGCTCAATTGGTGGAGTGTGTGACTCCTGATCTCCGGGTTGTGAGTTCGAGCCCCCTGTTGAGTACAGAGATTTCTTAAAAATAAATCTTAAAAAAAAAACAAAACTTTAAATATTAGGTAGAATGTGACTGTCTTGGATTTGATGATAAAAGTCAGAATAAACAAACAAGCTTATAAATGAATCAGTCCCCCGTAGCTTTGTCCTTTTCCCTTGAAAGGTTCTGGTGCTCCATGTCGTCTGCAGTGTACAAAAAATCACATTAGTGCTGAGCTTTCACCTCGATCAAAGCAGGTGTGTATAGAGTACGAGAGAGAGGAGACCATGGTGAGTCCCTGGATGGTACCGTCACACATCCAAACAATTCTTCATGAGAGTCATAGTTCCCTTCTACAAGTAAGTGTTATTCCAGATTTCAGTCTGCCTAGTGACTTCTCTGTGTTATCCAGTTGTTGTTGCTTATTGTTTTCTGTGGGATGTGGAGATCCTGCAAGATTGAAGTAGTAATTCAAAGCGTCTACACTTTTGGCTTAGTACTCTAGCATTTATCTTTCAGAATTTTCCTTGAATTTGTATTTTCCTTTCAACTAAAGAATAACAAAGAACAGATAATTGTATTATGAGTATAAAAATCCATTGTGTCCATTCTTCAGATCTGGTTGTGTCAGATGATGTTCAGGCCATTGTCCATCCAGATGTGCTGGGCAACCACCGCCCTGGTTTGCTTCACCAGTTGGTGGATGAGCAACTCTAGAATCTTTGGAAAGCTTAGTTCATGTTCCATTTACTTTTTCTCAGGCTCAGACCACAACTTACTGCCTTTCTTACTTTGATAGGACTTGTCAGCAGCTGAAGAAGAGCTAGAGCCTCCTTTCCATGGCACGGACGGCATGTCTGAGAGCACCGGCAGCATCCTCAGCAAGCTTGACTGGAATGCCGTTGAAGACATGGTGGCCAGCGTGGAGGACAAGAGTCTGTCTGTCCACTGGGCCTTGGATCTGTAAGACCCGAGTATCATTCTGTTGCCAAACAAAGGCCGGCGCTTCAGTGACAGTAGTTCTGAAAGACTGGTGTGTTTGAAAGAGAAAAGCAGTGAAGGAAGCAATGTGAATATACACCTGCAGCCATATTATTACCCAGATTAGCCATTTCAAGAGGGAAAATAAACACTTCTCAATAATTTTGCCTTCATGGGTAAAGGGTTGTTTAACTATAGATCTGTGATATGCTTTTGCATTTGATCTATCTTTAGACACAATTTTTTAAATGATGAAAAAATGAAAAGTACCTTTCAAGTTTACATAATATTTAAGTTACTTTCAAATAAAAATCTTCTGTTTCGTCTCCTTCTTTACTACCCCCTGAGTTTTGAGAAACAACCTTATATGGATAAACCTGATGGAAAAATTGAGAAGAAAGTCACAGTCTCACGCTGAGATTCGATAATGAACTCCATTTTAGAGCACAGCCTAAAATTCACCTGGGCCGGCCTGGCCCCTGAGTGAAAAGAAACCAACCACCTTCCACCTGTCCTGTGCCCTGCAGCCTGCGAAGCCTTGGGGAAAGAACCAGGGAAGAGCCCTTTGAATGGGAAATAGGACTCCTGACTCCAGGGGCTCGTGTTAACTTTGTAAAGACCATGGTGCAGAACCCTGGGTAGTTTCTGGTGTTGCCCCCAAATAATGTCATCATTTTGGAGATGATAATTTTAATGAGAAGAAACTAAAAACCTTCACTCATTTGTCAATTTTTGGTGTAGTATCAAAGAATACTATTGTCTGAAAAAGCTATTAAATATGCCTCCTTTTCCAACTGCATACCTGTGTGGGGCCAGATTGTTTTCATGTCCTTCAGCCAGAACAACATCCTGCAACAGGCTGAGTGCAGAAGCACGTATGAGAATTCCGCCAGACATTCAAGAGATTTGTAAGACTACAGAACAGTGCCACTCTTCTCACTAAGTTTTGTTTTGGAAAATAGTTACTTTTGTAAATATGTGTTACAAACATTGAATGGGAGGTGCCTGGGTGGCTCAGTTGGTTAAGTGTCCGACTCTTGATTTTGACTCAGGTCATGATCTCAGGGTCGTGAGATTGAGCCCCATGCTGGGCTCCACAGTGGGCATGGAGCCTGCTTAAGATTCTCCCTCTGCAGGGGCGCCTGGGTGGCTCCGTCGTTAAGCATCTGCCTTCCTCAGGTCATGATCCCGGGGTCCTGGGATCGAGCCCCGCATCGGGCTCCATGCTCAGCAGGAAGCCTGCTTCTCCCTCTCCCACTCCCCCTGCTTGTGTTCCTTCTCTCACTGTGTCTCTGTCAAATAAATAAAATCTTTAAAAAAAAAAAAAGATTCTCCCTCTGCCCTCTGTGTGCATGCACGTGTGTGTGAGTGCTTGTGCGCGTTCTCTCTCCCTAAAAATAAACGAATGGGTCACCGTAATTAAAAATATTTAAACACTTTTCTCAGTTTTAATTTGTAGCATGATAAATATTCACAGATAAACCCACATACACAAAAGCTCTTTAGGACCCTCAGTAATTTTTATGAGTATAAAGAGTTTGAGAACTGCTTTAGGACTAACAATGTGCGCCCTTAACTTACCAACCCGACAGTTCACACCACCTCAGAAATAAAGGAGTTTTACAATAGTATAATCCCTTTTACCTGCCGGCTCCTGTTCTGATTTAAACATTCAGTTGTCTTTTAAGGCAATTATCATTTCCAGTGCTTTTCATTTCTTCCTGTAGATCAAATTTCTATCTAGTTTCCCTTCAGCCTGAAGATCATTAGCATTTCTTATAGTACAGATCTTCTGGCAATTCTTTCAGGTTTCATTGACAGAATTCTAGATTTTACCCTCATTATTGAAGGGTATTTTTTTGTAGCCCTTATTCTAGGGCAAGATCTTTACTTCTAAGATGGGCCTTTATGGTGTCTAGACTGGAGGCCTGGAGTATTACTGAGGTGCTGCTAGCAAGGTGTCTCCACTCCAGCTGGGCCGGGCCTCCCTCATCCCCCAGCAGAGCTCCACCTCTGCTGTCTGTCGGCTCTCGACCTCGTAGTGAGTACTTCTGGTACGCCTCAGGTATTCTCCTACTGATACGAGCAGCTCAACCCTCTCCGCACACGGGCTTCTGGGGATCCTCTCTGTGCAGCTTCCTTCTCTCTGTTGCCCTCCCTGCAGATTCCAGCCACTGTGACAACCCTGAACCCTGCTCTCTACCTCTTCAGCTTCGTAGGGCCACAGTGGCGTGCTTGGACTCTAGCTCATTATGTTGGAGTCATCAGAATAATACCCTTAAGTAGACAGCGAGGCATTCATGAGACTTACCCATGAGTTTCCCTTCTCTCCACGATCACTGTTTTGTGCTGCACGTTGCCCAATGTCTGACAGCTCTATGGCTGAGACAGGCAAACTAGTCGGCGGTTACTCTGTCATGGGTGGAAGTAGAAGTCGTCTCTTGGGGAACATCGGTATAGTCAACCTGAAAAGGAGGAAGGAACAAGGGCAGACAGTATCAGCAGAGGGCAGATAATCCTAGGTAGTCTCAACCCCTAGCTTGAGTACGTCCTCAGTCTTCAAAAAACTGCAATATGATGATTTTGCTTAGTGTATCTGAACACAGAGGAATCATCCAAATGAGTGTTTTAGCTCCTTCTAAGGAAGGGTCTAGACTTCATCCCCTCCATACATGGACTAAAGGGAAGCAGTTTCCATATATAGATTTTAAACAGCATGCTTGGTAAATACCTCTAGTTATCAAAAGTGTTCCCCAATTTCTCAAAACTGAATCTTACTTTGCTTACATTTTTATTAGAAGAGGTAATACAGCATTGAGCATGATGCATCACTAAACCAAAGTATTCTGGCTGAGCTTGGAATCCACCAGCAAAGGAAGCTCAAAGCTTCTGCCAAGAAGCTATATACGTGGACCTGGATTTAAAACACTGACTTGGGTTACGCCAAAAAAATATAAATAAAACACTGACGGGGCACCTGGGTGGCTCAGTTGGTTAGGCATCTGCCTTTGGCTCAGGTCATGATCCCAGGGTCCTGGGATCGAGCCCTACATCGGGCTCCCTCCTCCGTGGGGAAGTCTGCTTCTCCCTCTCCCTCTGTGCTCTCTCTCTCTAATAAATAAATAAAATCTTAAAAAAAAAAAAAGAAATCAAACCTTGGACCTTGCTGAGGAAATATGAGAAAAAGGAAAATGTATTTTGATAATTGCTCCGAAGTCATACTGGGTAAGCCCTCCAGAACTCCACTTTCCTTTAAGCATTGCATATACCCTGACCATTCGTTTTCAGCATCTGGACTATATGATGGTCCTATGCCATTAAGGGGGCCCTGGTGGAAACTAATGTTTTTGTTTCCATGCAAATATTGAATCTGGGTAATGAGAGGAAAAATCCTTATTAGGAAAAAAAAAATCCTTGTTAGGTAAAGTTGGTTTGTAAGTTGGGAATGAATGGCCTAGCCTTTTTCTAGATGTGTGGAATGGGGGCCAAGATCTGTGACAGAAGTTGCCTAGCTGAAGAGAAAATTTCTCTGTAGGGTTAAAAAACAATGATCCTGGGCAGCAGTCCAGCTTTCTAGCTGATCACCTTAGAGCAGAGGTCAGCAAACCCGGCCTACTCTCTCCTGGAAATAAACGTGTTTGTTTCTTAAGCAGGCTCCACACCCGGAGTGGATCCCAATGCGGGGCTGAACTCACGACCCTGAGATCAAGACCTGAGCTGAGTTCGAGTTTGACACTTAACCGACTGAGCCACCCAGGTACCCTGAAATAGAGTTTTACTGAAACAACCTGCCCGTTCATGCACACATTATCTACACTGTTTGTGCGTCAGTGGCAGAATTGAATAGTTGCTACATAGACTATATGATTTGTAAAGACTAAAATACTTATTTTCTGGCCTTTTATAGAAAAAGTTCCACCAGATGAAATCCACCTATACACTCAGAACTTCAATAAACTTTTTAGTACTTTGCTCTAAAACCTGGACACTTAGGTATCACCAGACACATAGAGAAAGCCTTCATCATGAAAGGGAGAATACAAGTTAAATGGGCAAAATAATAGAATGGATTATGTAGGAAATAAATGTGGCTTATTTATTTTTATGTAATCTCTACACCCAATGTAGGGCTCTATAGACTGAGTCAGCTAGGTACCCCTAAAAGAAATTTTTTTTAGAACAAATCGGAAAACTCTGTGACAGAGGAAACCCTATTCTTACATTTCCATGAGGTTGTTTCTGCTAATAAAGAGGATTTTTATTCCTGATTGGTGAATGTCAAGAGTTCAACATTGATTCCCATGTTTATTTTTTTATTTTTTATTTTTTTAAAGATTTTATTTATTTATTTGACAGAGAGAGAGATCACAAGTAGGCAGACAGGCAGGCAGAGGGAGAAGCAGGCTCCCTGCTGAGCACAGAGCCTGATGTGGGGCTTGATCCCAGGACCCTGGGAATCATGACCTGAGCAGAAGGCAGATGCTTAACCATCCGAGCCACCCAGGCATCCCCGATTCCCATGTTTAAAATGAGTGCCATACATGAGTTAAAAACCAAGTGAAGGGCCACCTGGCTGGCTCAGTCAGTGGAGCATGCGACTCTTGATCTCGGGGTTGTTAAGTTTAAGCCTCACATTGGGTGTAGAGATTACTTAAAAAAATAAAACCTTTAAAAAAAAAGTGTACATTTGTGGGACACCTGGCTGCCCCAATCAGAAGAGCACGAGACTATTAATCTTGGGGTCATGAGTTTGAGACCCATGTTGGGTATAGAGATTACTAAAAACAAATAAACTTAAAAAAAAAAAACAAACCCAACAGGTATATTTGTGACTTCATTCTCTGTCCCTGTTCTTGGTGCTTTTGAGTGATGGGCAGCAATGTCTCCTTCAGTAGGCTGAGCAGATTAAGTATTTACCTTGCAGAACACCACACCACAGACGGATCTCAAGGTCTAGATTCGGGGCAGATGGCAGCAAGGCCGGTTGTGGTTGCAGGTCCAGCTACAGTATGTTCTCTACGCTGGCTTTACTGACTAAAAGCTGTTAATTTTACCTCCATCTTTCAGAGTCCGGTTTATAATTCTAATCAGAACTTAAAGGAGTGAGAAAGGTGATTTATCATCCTCCTTAAATCTGGCCATTGGCTGTGACTTGAGCTCAGGCCTCCAAATGCCAAGTGAGAAATCTGCTTTTTAAGAAAAATTTAATATTGGGGCACCTGGGTGGCTCAGCGTCTGCCTTCAGCTCAGGTCATGATCCCGGGGTCCTGGGATCGAGCCCCGTATCAGGCTCCCTGCTCCGTGGGAAGCCTGCTTCTCCCTCTCCCACTCCTCCTGCTTGTGCTCCCTCTCTCGCTATGTCTCTGTCAAATAAATAAAATCTTTAAAAAAAAAATTTAATATTTAAGATATAAGGAGATATTGCATTCAAAAATAAGAACAAGTTACTGTATGAGAGGAACAACCAGAGAACAAGAAGAAACTCTTTGAAATTTAAAATATGCTGAAATAAAAAAGGTCATGGAAGAGTTAAAAGATAAAGTTGAAAAACTTTCAAAGAGCCAAAAGACGCCCCCCCACTAAGTGGGCAAAAAACAACTGAGAAGGGGCGCTGGGTGGCACAGTCAGTGAGGCCCCCAACTCTTGATGTCCGCTTGGGTCATGATCTCAGGGTTGTGAGATGGAGCCTCGCATCGGGCTCTGTGGGGAGTCTGAGATTTTCTCTCTCCTTCTCCCTCTGCCCCTCCCCCTGCTCTCTCGCTCTCTCTCAAATAAATAAATAAATAAAATCTTAAAAACAACAACAACAACAACAACTGAGAAGATCAGTCCAGGAAGATTACCTGACTAACAGAAACTACAGAGAGAGACGAAAGAAACTAAAAGGAGGTGGGGCGCCTGACGGGCTCAGTCCGTAGAGCATGATCTCAGGGTCATAGGTTCAAGCCCCACATTGGGCATCCAGCCTGCTTAAAAAAAAAAAAAAAAAAAGAAAGAAAAAAGAAACTAAAGGGGAAGAAATTATAAAAATTCTCCACAGCTAAGGACACAGATTAAATGATTAAAAGTCTGTATGTAACCTGCAAAATGAATTTTAAATAGATCCCTTAAGGGACATCATAGTGAAATTTTAAAATATGGGAAATACATAAAATATCCTTAAAACTTCTAGAGAGGGACAACACAGGTTGTATACAAAGGAATAATAGCATGGTATCAGCCCTCTTAACAGCAACAGCACAGGCTAGATGATGAAAATGATTTCAAAGGGAAAATTTTCAATTCAGAATTCTAGACCCAGCTATCAATCAATTACAAGGTGACAGTAAAGACCTTTTCAGACGACTAATGACTCAACAAGTCTGTCCCTACGTGTCCATTCTTAGGAAGCTATGGCAGGCTATGCTCAAGCAAATGGAACATTTTGTGGCAAAAAGGAAGAAGGCATGTATTCCAGACACAGGTTCTGAATCCAACCAAAACAGGGGTAGGAAGAGTCTGGTACAAGAGCTTTACAGCAGTCCTGGAAAACCAGTGCATACTGGTTCGGACAGCTAGAGGAAGGACTTTCTTGATGGAGGAACAGGGCTGGGGTGTGGGAGACTCGAATGATACAGCAGAGCACTCAAAGAATTACACAGATTACTATGTGGAACTTCTGTGAGTGAAAAGCAAAGCAATTTCACTAAAGGGAAATGAGTATACAAGAAAGGAAACATTCATCTGGTACACTAAAGGCTCACTCTGACTGAACAATATTTACATAGTTTTCTATTACATAAATGCTCATTAAATATAGTGACATCCATATTGGGAGGACAGGGGGCAGAGCCTAAAAACTAAGTCCACATCTTTCATAAAAAAGTTAATAGGTCATAACACATAGTCCAGAATTAATAAATTGTAACAGTACATTCTTTAGAAATATAACTATGCAAAGAAAGAGCTAAAAGAGTTCAAAATTGTTGCCTTTATGAACAAGGGATTATTTCTTTAAATTTCATTAGAAAAATTAAACCAGTAAATAATAGAAACTATTATTGCATTAAAAGCCTGTCTCTTTAAAATTTTTATCTTGGGATTACTATGTATAAAAGGTGGGATTTTAAAGATTTAGTTGATAGTTACAAGCTATGCAGAAATCCACCAAGGCTTCTTTTCTCCTTTTTGGATAATGTCACATCTTTTGATTCCTTTCCTCACTTCAAATCATGGTTATTCCTCATGGGCTGTCCTCCAGATGAATCCAGCCTAAGTCATGTTGTCTTCTGTGTGGTACCTGCCCAGGGAGGCTTGTCTCACTGCATCTGCCTAAGGAAATTCACACCTGTTCTCTCCTTATTACAATTTAAACAATATCCAACCAAAGCTATGTGCCCAATGTAATCATCTTAACCAGTTTGACAAATGAAGCCACTTTTCTCCTCCCGCCACCGCCACCCCCACCCGTTATCATTGTCTTTCACATGGACCTTAGGGCCTCCCCCAATCACTGTATACATTGTAGACAGTGAGCTTTTAAAAATTCAACTCTGATTTCACAAATGCAAATCCCAATTCTACTCCCACCCATCTTCATTTCTTTAATGGCTTAATTTCTTTAATGGCTTCCATTTGCGCTTAGGACGTCCTTAACATGGTTTGGTCAACAAAAGCATGATTTGACCCATCTACATCATCAGCTTCGTTCTGCTCTGTCTTGTTCTCTGCCATCCCCGGGGACCCTGAAGCTTCATAGGTTGTGCCATCAATTTAGGATTCTCCTTGCATCCCTTTCCTCCATCTATTTCTTCCCCCTTAGAGTTCAGACCTCAGCCATCATGTCCTTAAAGGAATGAACTGCTGGGAGCAATTAAAAATTATTTCCCATTTCTTAAGGGTTCAACCAACATCAGTTGGTATCTGTTACAGCTATTACATGTCAGGCTTTATCTGAGGACTGATTAGTTTCACTTGGAGAAGGAAGCCTTTCTCATCTCCCCCAGCCCTCCAGACTACTTCAGTGCCACATACTCTCATGGATTTTGTTACTTAATAACTGTATAATTGTGTACTTTGTGGTTCATTTCCCATCTCTCCCACTGGAACACAAACTTATTGCCACTGGTCCAGCACAGTTCATTGCTCATAGTAAGCACTCAGTAAATACTTGTCAAATGATGAAATTTGCAGAAACTAATAATAACCAGTGTCAGTACGAAGTGATCCCCAAGACATATCGTTAGTATGACAGGAAAGAAAGAAAGATCTGTTTTAAGCACAGGAAAGGAGTGCAGAATGTAGCTGTGGCTTCTTGGTCTCTCCAATGCCAAACGTCACCTCTTCACTTGACTAATTCATTCCTATGGTCGCGCTCTTACACCTTGTTTCCAGAACCATTCTACATCAGAAACTTCACATGTTCTTTCCTCTGACTTTATCACGCCATTATTCCATTTCTGCTACTCCCATTACACTTGCTTTTCCACTTCATGGAGGCCTCTGAACCTTGATCCTTCCCTTTTCTCTAGTCTAGCTCAATTATCCTCCCTCCCCCCAGTTCCCAGTCCTGGCTCAGAGACAATCACCTTCTCCGTTGTGCAGCTGGCCCTGCTGGAAATAACACAATCATGCATTTTGGCATCATCACAGGTCCCCACAATGTGGCCAGTGAGGGATCTTTCTGAACCACAACCCCGGGTATATTATACCTGGTTAAAGCCCAAACTCTTGAAATGTGGCTTGTCAGGCCCTTGATTATCCAGCTTCACTACTCAGCATTTCAGTACTCCGTTGTCTCTTTCCTGCCTGGCCACTCTCCCTGACAAGATTCCCATTCATTCATTTCTCAAAGTAATTGGCTTTGCTCTCATTCTTTCTGAAACTACTCTCCCTCAAGGTTACTCTACATTCTGAATGGCAGGATCAAGAACTTTTCAGTCTTGATCTTACCGCTGCATTTCCCATGTTCCTCTCTCCGTCCTTCTTGAAACTCTCTAACCACTGGTTCCTGGATTCTTCCCATCCTCCTCTAATCATTTCTTCTGTCTCCTCCACAGACTCATTGTCCTCCCGTTGCACCTTAAATGTTGGTAGTCTCCAAGGTCCTTCCTTTGGCTCCATGCTGCTCACTCAACAGCTTACATGCTGAGGAGTCCCAAATGTAGCCTCAGCCCAAAGTTCCCCACTGAAGGTGTCATGTTCCCACCTTCTGGGAATCACCTGAACATCCCAGAGATACTCACTTCCAACATGTTTAAACCTAGTTATCAAAAGTAGAGGAACCTGATAGCTGTCCTTGATGCCTCTGTCTTCCTTGACCTCAATCAACTGTCAAATCCTGCTATTTTTATTTCCTAAATACATCTGCAGTCTCTCTGATCTTCTTACCCCTACTATCATCATCCTCGAGCAGGCCCTCACCATCTCTGAGACAACTGCATTAGTATCTGCTTCTTGACACTCTCAAATCTATCCGTCTATGTAGCAGCCAGAGTGAGCTTTCACTAATCCCTTGCTTAAAGTGCTTCCCAATGCCTACACATTAAAATCTAGACTTTCAGAATTCCACCCCCTATGTCCCTGCTACATCATTTTGATGATCCAAATATGCACAAAAGATAATTACGGATTTTTAAAAAAGCAATCTTTGTTCAACATGAGGCTCAAACTCATGACCCTGAGATCAAGAGTCACATGCTCTAACTTCTGATTAAGCCAGCCAAATGCCCCAATTATGGATTTCTTTAAATAAGCTCCCACATAACATGCTAAGTGATTTCATTTACCAAACTTCATATGACACTTATTTCAGTAACACATGGCTTCAGACTGTGTTCTGAATTCAAAGTTAATACTCTTTTTGCCAATCCAAGTTTTAGTGTTCTACATCAGCCCAGGTAGTATAGATAACTAAAATAAAAACAGAACACATAGAGAATGTCACATTTTACCTTCTCCATTTATCTAATAGGATGGTAGGCATCTCAAAATCTGAGACTATAAAGAGGATCTTTTGAAAAGGTATAAATAAAACATCCACATTTAGTCATTAAGTTGTCTACATTCAGTTCTTACAGGTGACTGAATAAGGGCTTTCCAGATGAATCTTCCTTGTAAGAACAACTCATCTGGGAGGTGAGAACCCCAAGGATTGCTCTTGGCTCTTGGTACTAAGTAGGTATGTGCAGGTGACCCCTTGCACAATGCAGCGTTCGGGACACTGACCCCCCGCCCCCGGCTCCCACACACAGTTGTGTGCAACTTTTGACTCAAAAACTTAGCTACTAATAGCCTACAGTTGACGAGAAACCTATTACTGATAACATTAATGGTCAATTAGCACATTTCTGTGTTATATGTATTATATACTGTATTCTTACAATGAAGCTAGAGAGAAAAATATTAAGAAAATCTTAAGGACGGGGCGCCTGGGTGGCTCAGTCGTTAAGTGTCTGCCTTCGGCTCAGGTCATGATCCCAGGGTCCTGGGATCGAGCCCCACATCGGGCTCCCTGCTCAGCGGGAAGCCTGCTTCTCCCTCTCCCACTCCCCCTGCTTGTGTTCCCTCTCTCGCTGTGTCTCTGTCAAATAAATAAAATCTTAAAAAAAAAAAAAAAAAATCTTAAGGACAATACAGTTAAGTATTTGCATATTAAGGGACCTGCACAGTTCAAACCCTGTATTGTTCAAGGGTCAACAGTAGCTTGTCAATGTAGTTCACCTGTTTGAGCCTCAATTTCTCTTAACATATAGTTCATGGATTTCCAAGGCAGATCATACATGTCACTGGGGTGGGAGTGACCATGAATCCCTCGAAACTGTATGCACAATTCTGTTCAGCTTTCTAAGCAGAGATTTCATGGCTTTCATTAGATACTTAAAGAGGCTCATGAATTCCAAAGTGGTTAAGAACATCTGGATTAAATGGTCTCTCAGATCCCTCATATTGTATGATTCTGTTTTTTAAAATTATGGAATGTGGATATCTATTATCGGTTTAGGTTTTATGACAAACTCACATTATAATTACTTTTTCCTGTTCTCTGTTTTATGCTGTAACTCTAGCAAGGTTAGGCCTAAATTACAATTTTAGGCAAGTTATGAAGACAAACTTACTGCCATTTATTGCAGAAAAAAAGGGTGAAAACAGTAGAACTAGATGACAAGGTAGCAGAAAGTAACTTTTGATTTCTAAGGTTCTAAATGACTGAGATTAAGGACCGAAAAAAGCCACAAACACATAGAGCCAAAATTACATTCAGCAAAAACTGCAATGCCTATAAACTATATAATAAAATGATCACAACCTATCGTCCACTTATTTCAAGCAGTAGATCGCAGTATTTCTGACTAACACGGGGAACTTGAATCATAGGGCATCTTCTGTTATCTATTTAAGCTTCTGTTTCCTTTAGTTCCTCTCTAATTGCCTGCTTGGCATTTGCCAACTAAAATTCAAAGGATTAAAGGCTTATCACCATCTTTCTTTTTTTTTTAAAGATTTTATTTATTTATTTGACAGAGTGAGAGATAGCGAGAGCAGGAACACAAGCAGGGGGAGTGGGAGAGGGAGAAGCAGGCTTCCTGCGGAGCAGGGAGCCCGATGTGGGACTCGATCCCAGGACCCTGGGATCATGACCTGAGCCGAAGGCAGACGCTTAACGACTGAGCCACCCAGGCGCCCTATCACCATCTTTCTTAAAACTGAACCTACTCCGGGCGCCTGGGTGGCTCAGTTGGTTAAGCGACTGCCTTCGGCTCAGGTCATGATCCTGGAGTCCCAGGATTGAGTCCCGCCATCGGGCTCCCTGCTCAGCGGGGAGTCTGCTTCTCCCTCTGACCCTCCCCCCTCTCATGCTCTCTATCTCATTCTCTCTCTCAAATAAATAAATAAAATCTTAAAAAAACAAAACAAAACAAAAAAAACTGGACCTACTCCTTACTTCATTCTCTGTTATGGCACCCCTGTTGGAGTTATGCAGGCTTAAGAATCAATACATTTGAGTTTGGAAGAAACAATGTCTCTCAAACCCATGATAAATTCAGATAAGAAAAAGGATTACAAACCAGAAAATTAGTTGTTCCTCTATTTAGAATTAACTATTTCTTTAAGAACCCAAGGACAAATGACTCAGTTTCTTCATAAAAAAATTGTGAAGAATAAAAGCCAGTTGAAGAAATCTATAGATGAAGACCTGAAACTAAAAAAGATATTTTGATAAGATTGAAAATTTGAAGACTTACTGGATATTTGATGTCAAGGAGAATTAATATTTAAAGATGATGTATTTATAGATGAAATGACATATCTGGGAAGTTTCAGAAAAATACGAAGGAGGAGAGTATATGAAGTATAGCTGATAATATTCAGAAAGACTAGGGGCGCCTGGGTGGCTCAGTTGGTTAAGCGACTGCCTTCGGCTCAGGTCATGATCCTGGAGTCCCAGGATCGAGTCCCGCATCGGGCTCCCTGCTCGGCAGGGAGTCTGCTTCTCCCTCTGACCCTCCCCCCTCTCATGCTCTCTCTCTCAAATAAATAAATAAAATCTTTAAAAAAAAAAAAATTCAGAAAGACTGAAACTGAGTGATGGGTATGTGGTAATTCTCTAACAAAAAATTAAAATCATTAAAAAAAATCCTGATGAGAAAAAAAATGGTGTGCATATTACAACATTGTTAATGACGATGCCATACACAAGTGGAGTCTTACAAAAGAAGCGTGGGTCGGTCGAATTCACTCAATTATCACACAAACACACAGGGATTTTATGACCACTTGGTCAATAAACTATGCAAACTGGAATTTGTTGGTCAGTGACCTATCATACCAAATTTATATTCAACTGTTTCTTAGGACCAAAAGGACGAGGAGTGCATTTAGGAAAATCTTCAAATAAAAACAATTACACCAACCTGTGTAATGAATAATATGCTTCCTATGACAAAGATTAGCCAAGGGGTTAAACAAACTTAAGAGTTTTAAAATGAGCAAGGCAAACAGCAAAAGGTTCAAACAAGTGGGATTTTTGGAGAGCAAAATCTACTATCAAGTGTTTGAAATTACATGATCATTTCAAATGAATGATCTGATGGGTTTTATATTTGCAAAAGTAACCTTGGAGATGCAGACCACCTGGGTGCTGCACTAGTGACCAAGATAAGCTCTTTGTGCAGCCAGAAGTGGTGTGTGCGGGGAGAAAACCATACACCCTCCTGGTCAAGTTCACTTTCTGAATGACTGTATGACAACTTTGCTCACTGCTCATGAAATCCACATTGGACAGAGAAGCTGGACTTACCTGTCTTCATGGACAGACCACAGTCGTCAGTAATTGCCTGTGTGCTTCAGTGACCTGCTAGCAATTCAAATATTCAACATATCAACAAAGTAAGCTACATATTATTTTTTGAAAGTTCAGAATTTCTTCTACTAGAGATTACAGAATTGTTTTCTGCATATGTATTTTGGTATGGATTTTTTTAAAATTACCCATTCTTTGTCAAAATAGTAAAAAATGATTTAAATAAAAAATTTTAAATTAATAAAGTGAAGAGGTACTTGGCATTTTTTTTTAATCAAATATAACATCTCTTCTTTTCAATACAAGTCAATGAAATATGATTTGGCATATTACAATATCAACAAACTATAAAGATTGAACTTTGCAAGTCCTTAACATATTTGGGAAGTTTGGTTTTGTACATTTGACTGTCAAGGCCTTAACTTATTTTGCTGTTAAGACCTAAAAAAATTCGTATCTGAGAAATCTACTTTTTGAAAACTTTGGTTTGTATATCTTAAGGGTTAAGGCTTGTAAGTTATACCAACACTTGGTTTATATTAATAGCTAAAATACTGGAGCTTAGAATATATGGGAAATTCCTAAACAGAGCAATTCATGAGGCAATGGAAGCCTTAACTACTGTGTACCTACCCCCTAAAGCACAATCTAAATAGGATCCCCAAATATATACATACACACTAAGTATCCTTTAGGAACTGGTTTACTTTCGGTAAGGATCATTTCCTTTAATGCTTGATGTTCAATTAAGCTTAGAATAGTGAGACAATTATTTCAACTTCAAATTTAAATCCCTATTATATATTTATAAGGAAATAGCTGACTCAGTTTTCCTTATCTACAAAATGGGGATAACATATTTAATTAGCAGTTTTTCTAAGAATTAAATAATAGCACGCATGATTGATGTCAGGCTCAGAGCATTCAAAATTGTTTTTTTTTTTAAAACTACATCTTTATTCTTTAGTATTCTACAGGCTACACTTTATATTCTTATATTTTTTTCTAATTATTAGTATTTTACTCTTTTTGATAAATCACCGTTGTTTTCATAAGCTACCTCAAGTCCTTTGCTGACTAAACATACTCCAAGGGGGGGGAACCCAATCTAGTTTTGTTCTACAGAGTTCACAGTAAAAAGGAAGTGGAAACAGGCAACTAAGCAGAGGAAGAAGAAGAGTTGGAAAACATTTCCTTCAAGAAAATGTTCTGAAAGAATTCCACATAGGAAATAGATCCTGAAAAGTTATTTTCATTGTGGTTTAATAGGTGTTCACAAAAAGGTATTTTGTGGCAGTGTCACTCTTCCTCACAAATTGAGTATTTTCATTTATTGGCCAATTTCATAAAACTTAACATTCTAAAGAGGTCAACTTTTAAAAACGACCTTAAAAATTAAGTACACATTGTTTAAAGACTTAAATTTGAAACAGACCTTCTTCCCTGTAATTTTAGGCATTACTATTTCTGAGCATCAACTATGCAGATCAAATGATCAAATACCCAACTCTCCCCATTTGTAGTAACAAATAACCACTCCCCAAAGAGGTATAAAATGTTTAGAATAGAAAATGAATAAACATCTCAACTAGTAAAATTACTCCTTTTTCCGCATTAAAAAATAACTTGTGAAAAATGTAATGTAATTACGAAGTGTCATACTCAACTCTATCTCTAAAATAACACACGGCATAATTTTAACTAAGAGAAATGCTAGTTTCCCAAAATAGCATGAATGTCAGCTTTTCCCGAGGTTTAAAAATAAATATTACCATCGTAACATCACTAGAAAGAAATTGAAGCATACAAGGAATAAACTATAGTTTCTTTTTATATCAAAATGTACTCTTGAAAATGTGTTTGGCACAGTGCTAAATCATATATAGTTAATACTAAATATTGCAGGATACAATAAAACCCTGGAGTTAATTGTTTACACCCTCTTATGGGAATGAAAATAATAGATACCAATTACTCAGAAGTCAGCCTATACAAACTGTATAAACAATATTTTATGTTTTGCTTTGAAAACCAGTGATATAATAAATTTTACATAAAAGACTGCAAAATAATATAAATGGATTTAAACAGATCTTTACAATAAGAAATTCAAATGGAAACAGACAAGTAACAAAGAGAAGTAAAAAAATTTATTGCAGTATTCGCTCCACCAGATTGCCTGGGGATCCCTTTTCTTGTATTGTTTTCAGGGTGACCTAATACATCAAAATCTACATTTACAAAAACTCCTTCTGCAGATAGGTCATAGATACTGCATGCTTTTTTTTTTTTTTTTCAACAGAATAAATTATATATCCAGGAGATTCTGCCATTTTACAGCCTGGAAAAAACAATGCTTCCCTGGAAACTGGGCTAAGCTAAAGAAAGCCATCCGCTGCTAGGTTAAACTCCAAGAACACTTTATTAAGAACATTAACAGACTAATTTCCAACATTCACTTGTTTATTTTTTAAACAGAAAGTTTTTTTTTCCAAGATATAAACAATTTTTGTTAAACTATAATACAGTGGGAGTAGAAATGAACTGAGAATCTGTTTCTGCTGCACAACAGCGAAGGGAGCTCCCACAAAAATGTTTGCCCAACATTTCCTTCTCTCGTTCCTGCATCCCAGGTTCCATTCTTACTCTTCATAAAACTGATTTTTTTTGTTTTTTTTTGCCAGAATGTTGATATTTCAAGTTTTTCTGCCTTTTAAAAAAATTCCTGTAAATTTGGCTGCATGTACAAATTCATTAGCTGGAAGTCCCATCCTTGGCGGCATACAGGGATCGTAAAGTCTGAACAACTTTATTAGTCAGCTTATTAGCACTCGTTAGAGCAATTTTTTTGTAAATAATGTCTGACTCTTTAATAGTGTCTACCCAAGGCACCAGTTTGCGGCCATCACGGCGCTTAGCCTCAGTCCAGGAGCCACTGTAGGAGCCTGCCATCCACTGAACACTGAAGCCATTGCTGGTTTTCTGTACTACTCTTGCAATTTGTGGTCGATCTTTGTACTTTGGACAGCAAATAGCGATGACATCCATGACGTCAACACTTTCATTCATCTGTGCTGCCAACTCCGTAGAGTCTGAATTTCGTTTTGACCTTCTCAATGACTAAAACATTGGGGAGGGGGAAAAAAGACGAAGTGTTACACAAAAGAATTTTAGTGAAATTTTTGTTTTTATTGCTTTTAATCCCTTGACGCCGGGAGTTGGGATTTCCCAGCACACTTCCATTGCCGGCAATGAGACGCACCGTGACCGCCAGCGCCAAGGGGTTAACATATACTTGTAAAACCATATAACTCTTAATTTGTACCCGTGTCTTTACTCTTATTGATATATAAAATTATATATACATATGAACCATAAAGCTACATAAAACTTAGCAACAATAAAAAAGGATAACACACATTAATACAATCCAAAGAAAAATTAATAACCCTTTATGCTGGATAAGTCTCATTTCTGTTTTTTTTCTTTTTTATTGTCTTTTATGTTAAACTTTCTACAAAAGGATGTATAAATGGTTAAGTAGAGAATCTCTATCTACAAAATGTTTTCTCTCATAAGTATTACATTACTTGGTGTACATTTAATAGACTGACATATATAAGCACATAAAAATCATTTTACGTAATACGCTGCGAAATACGTTGACTCCTCCTCCGCCTCACCCCTGAAGTGCCTCCTCCTCTATCCTCCCCATCACTTTCATCATCTTCTGTCTCTGCTGCTGCATTATTTTTAGGGCTGCCTCCTCCAAGCAGCGAGGTAATTGCTTTGTTCCGAGCATTTGTACTAGCTGACACCTCCCCTTCTTCCTCCTCTTCATCAGGGTCCAGATGTTCCATGAGAAGTTTGAACTACAAAAATTAGATATGAATTTAGAGTTAAGTAAATAATCTTAAAGAAGCCTGTTAAATCCCTAAATGTTTCCTGTTTAATTTTTTTCCTAAATGTCTTCTAGGCAGCAGTTGCGTGTGGGTACTAGTTTAGAAGCTAAATAGATTTTTGCTATTGTCCAAGACAGGGCCTGGCAAATCTTTTCTATAAAGAGCAAGATAGTAAATATTTTTGGCTTTGCAGGCCATATGGTCTCTGTCATAACTACATAACTCTGCCATAGTAGTGTGAAAGCAGCTAGAGACAATACATAAATGAATGGGCATGGCTGTTTCAATAAAACTTTATTTAAATTGGCAGTGGGGAAAAGAAAAAAAAAAAAAAACACAGGCAGCAGGGGCCAGATTTGGCCCATAAGATGGAGTTTGCTGACCCTGGTCCAAGTCATCATGTAACCAGATGATTAATAATTAATTACTGATAGGCATCTTTCAAGTTCTCTATCCCCTTTGCCCTCTGCCAAGGGGGTAGAAGAAGATACAAGAGGAAGAAAAGGATGTTAAAGAATTTAAAAAGAGAACTAAAATAACTTTCAGCTTTAGAGTATAAGGTTTGCAGTCAATGAATAATATGAAAAACGTGTAGGTTTCATTATTTAAAAAAAATTATTTTTAGAGAGCAAGGGAGAGAGTGAGGGAGGAGGGAAAGAGAGAGTGCGTGAGCAGGGGATTGGGGGGGGGAAGAGGGAAGAGGGGAAGCAGATTCCCTGCTAAGCAGGGAGCAGAATGCCAAAGTGGGGCTCTATCTCCTGATAGGGAGATCATGACCTGAGTGGTAACCGAGAGTCGGACACTTAACTGACCGAGCCACCCAGGTGCCCCTGTGTAGGTTTCATTCTTGGTCAAAAATATTATTAGTTATGTTCAGCTAGTTGCTTTAAGTAGATTAAAATAAAAAATTATTTTTATTTTTAGGGACAATCTCAAACCTCACCCCTCCATGTTTTCAAACATAAAACTTTCCTGTGGTAAAATATACATAAAACTTACCATTCTAATGATTTTAAAGTGTTCAATTCATTGCAATTAAGTATATTCACAGTGTTGTGTAATCATCATCATCATCATTTCCAAAGCTTTATCATCTCAAACAGAAACTCATTCTGTATCTATTAAAACAACAGCTCCCCCATTCCTTCCCTGCCCCCCCCAAGCTCCTGGTAACCTCTATTCCATTTTCTGTCTCTATGAATTTGCCTATTCTTAAAGACATTTAAAAAGCTCATTTTATACATACACACTCTCACATACTTGTTAACTGAGTATATATGTAAGATACATACAAGTATATAAACCTGTATACACTTCTGTAAGAACCCATGAAAAAGCAGTAATACTGGTTGCCAGGAAGGAGAGCAACAGAATGGCTGAGGAGGGCAGGAGGATGACTTTTCCTGATTTTTGCTTTTATGAACTATAAACCGTGTAATCTACTGAATTAAAAAAGAAATACGTATGTGGGCATGGCTTTTCCCTGAAACTTGCCTACAAACGCTCATTCTCACTAAAATAACATGAGTGGTGGGCTGGCATTTTCTAAGACAAAATATGATGCAAGGGGGTGAAATGGGAAAGGCAAGCTTCAAGTAACTTATTAAAACCACACAGAGAAAAATAATCCTGATAGTTCATGAAGCTTCCATGTAAGGGAGAGAGCCATCTCCCCCCAAAGAATTTACTTTTCAAAAAAGTATTATTAGAAGGAAATGTATTTTGGTTTTACTACTCACATCTAGATACTGTTTTACTATACTCCTCTTCACATCTTCAGTGATTTTGGAATTAGCCATATCACTCCGCAGGAAGTCCAGTGTTTGTTTGGGATGAAAATGAACTCCTGTTTTTCGGTTTATCGCTTTATCATATACTTTCGCAGATTCAGATGGAGAGTATTTCTGAATTTTACTGTTTTGGGAAAACAAAGTCATGAACTTTAAAATTTTTTCAGGCATTTATATTTAAGTGATTGTAGTTAACGTCATTTACTAATAATTAAAATTTTTGTCACAGATTTCAACCAGTGAACTTCTACACAAAAATAATTAAAAAGGGAAGTAAAGACATAAAGGAAAAGATTAAAAAGAATAATATCCTCTTGTTTCCATCAGTATTTGTCTTGAATAGAGGCATTATTTAAATGCAAGTAATTTCTCATGTCTTTTTTGAATACCATGTTTATGACTGCGGAACAGTTTCAAAATAAATACTGCTTTACCTCCACTTTACTGCCCTCCAACTATTCATCGTCTACACAGCAGCCAGAATGTTTACAAACCTGTTTCATATTATTAACAACTCTGGCTTTAAAATCTTCTCAACTCCCTAGCACCACTCCAAGACCTTACAGGGTTTTACATTGTTTTGAACTAGTTGCCAACATTTAACATCAAGATATTTCTCATAAAAACCTGGATTATCTAGCTTCTCTTGAAAAAGTGGAAGCTCCTGGCCACATCATGCTCACCCTCTTCCATGGTGACAAACTGATGAACGTCTGAGTAATACCTGAGACCTTTAAATAAAACATTCTCTTTCCAGTTTGCCAGTGAATTTCTACCAAATCTACTTTACTCTGTTTCATGATCTGTCCCCTAAGAACATTTGACTTTGTGATTCCTAGTGTAAGGTTTTCATGAATATGAAAAATGACCAAAGTTTCATGGGTATAGGCAGAAAAAAGATACCTATAGTGACCAGTCATGGGTAAAATTTTTTTTTTAAAGATTTTATTTATTTATTGTCATGGGTAAAATTATAGGGCTTTCATAACAATCAGCACTTTCCTATTTTATAGAGCACATTAAAGACCGTTTGGGTTCTACTGGAGCTCAACCTAGTTGGTCTGAATCTATTCTTTATTCACAGCTCTTTAAAAACTTAAATTTGCAATCTATTTTAAGATTAGCCTAATTCTCTAATAAGATCTATTTAAGGAAATCAACAAAGTTAAGTCCTTTCACTTATAATGCAACTAGGGAATGTTTCCTCTCAAATAAAAAACAGCAAACAAATTGTGGTATTTACACAACAAAATACTATATAGCAGCAAAAAGGAACAAACTCCTTCTTTAAAAGGGACATTTTTAATATGAAAGTAAACATGCAATCAAAACTGGGTTTCATATTTCTTTATAATTTGAACAGGGTAAAGTTTTTTCTCTCACTGCTTATGTAACCTTACCTATCAGAAAATCCACAGAGATTCTTCAAATGTTGTTTTAACATCAGAAGCAATAAAATACCCTGGGAGACATTTGCAAATTCAATTAAAGGAGCTGAATTCTCTGGCAAACATTTCATCACTGAATTTATATCATCTTCTGAATCTGAATCTGAATCTGAATCTACACGTTTTCGTGACTTCCGAGGCCTGGAAACTTCTTCTTCACTCTCACTTGACTCATTTTCCTTACTAGGTGATGATTTTCTCTCTTTCCTTTTGTCTTTTACCATTGACTGGGGGGGGGAAAAAAAGGAAAAATAGTAACAAAATACCACTAATAAATAATTATGCTCTATTTACAAGCTCCAAAAAGCATCTCTAAATTAATATTTTATATATTGAAACCGTCTGACTTTCCATAAACAATTAGGTTCCAAGACTAAACAAAATCATATGTAATCCATTGCTCTGATGCCCCCTCCCCAAAAGCCCTTCTCAAATATCAAAGGGAAACAGTTTTGTTATCGGATAGAAATGAAAGATAAATTAGTTATAAAAGTATCAATTTGATACCTAGGTAAATCACTACAGAGAAAAGACAGTAATTATAGTTTAAGTAAGAGCGCTTAATTTAAGCACCTGGCTGGCTCAGTCAGTAGAGCATGTGACTCTTGATCTCAGGGTCATGAGTTTGAGTCCCACATTGGGCACAGAGATTATTTAAAAAAAAAAACAAACCAGTGCTAAATATAATTTAACTGAAGAGAATAGGCTTGAACACACCAACTTCTATCAAACTCTCCCTTTTAAGAACTTTTCAACAAGAAAATATGCAACTTTTCTTAAATTAGTTAAATTCTGTGGGTTTTTTTTTTTTCTTGGTACTTTATGAAACTGTTAGCCCTTAAAAAGGAAGTCAGCTGGATTTAAAAGAGGGAAAAGACCAGATTACAAAGCAATTATTATTGTTAAAGAAGAAATAAAACTGGAGAAACATTTACAAATATATCCACAACAGTAAGTGAAGTAAAATAAGGTAACATGATGATTCAAGTTTCTGGGAAATTATTAACTTCTCAAACTTTAAGGGGCACCTAGGGATTCTGTTAAAAAAATACAGAGTGTTTCAGCAGGTCTAGGGTGGGACCTGGGGTTCTGTAGTTCTAACAAGATCTCAAGTGAGGCCAGTGCTGCTGGGTCGTGGGGCACATTTCAAGCAACAAGGGTTTAGTTGCCTCTATAATTCCAACCCTTGGGTGTTATAATAATCTCCCTGATTTACTAGTGTGATCAGGGGGAGTTCTGAGCACAACAATTTTGTAAAATGAGATCTACCTGTATCATCAGGCACATAAAAATATTCCAATTAATTTTTAAATAATTTACTGAGTGCCTACTAGGTGTTCAAGTGCTATACCAGGTGCTATTACAAATGAAACCAATTACATTTCCTCCTAAAAACCATTAAGAGAAAAGACATAAGGTTTATAATAAACTCGGTAAAGATTTTGGGCACACAATATGCCAGTTCCATTATGATGCTGGTGCTCAGGGATAAGGAAATCAACAGTATTATACATTTTGTTTTTCCTTATAAGTAAGCTATTTATATCTCTTCAAGTATACTATTGTGATCTACAGTATTACCAGATTTATAGAATAACAAGATGCTTTAAAATGGGGTTTAAATGAATATATGAATGGACACCAAACACTTAAGATCAGTGCTTAAAGTAAGAGAAAAAAAGAAGTGGGATGGCTTATCAAAAGAACAATCCATATATAAATATATATATGTGTGTATATATTTCCACTTAAATGATCTGGAATGGAATGGTTTTAGGTCTTTCTTAATAGAAATGAAATGGCAACCCACTTCTTCTCCCCAATTCAAACACTGCCCAGATTTTAACAAATTCATTTAGAAAGACTTTACCTGTGAAAAGAAAAAAAAAAAAGAACAATGGAAACAAAACAGTGAGAAGAGCATGCCTGCACTCTGACAGATGCATTAAGAATAGTAATGTGTGTAACTTACCTCCTTGAATGACTGCAGTAGGTTACTACCAGAAACTGAGAGTGTAATGTCTATATGATGCATTATAAACAACGGCTCTTCCTGTGTCTGGTATGGAAAACAGGCTAGATTGTCTGCTATATACAAGAGCATATTCACTTCTGTTTTCTGTAAATTTTAAAAAAAGGTACATATGTTTAGTGGATAATCTAGAAATCCATCCAAAAAGCCTTTTTAGAAAAAATATTAGCGGGCACTTTCACCTCAGTTAATGTTTCAGAAAGAGAAGGGTAGAGGAGGGAGAGAGCAGGGGAGGGAGGTAAGAAAAAGGGATGAGGGGGAACAGAAATGGATTTTATGAAATAATCTTATACCCATTTTAAGAGATTTCATAATGACTTATACCATGGACCTCAGGAAGGGAAGAGGTGAAATTTTTCAGTGCACCCAAGTGGGATTCCCTGAAGTTTTCTTATAGAGTATATGGAATCTTTATGATAAATCCATACCACATCAGAAAGTATACATATGAATTCATAATGATTTGTCATTGTGCTTCTAAGAGTTTAACCCATATGGAGATCAGTTACACACAGTTACTATTCTGCCCTCAAAAATAAGCGGTAATCATAGTACTAACATGTGGGTTAAAAAAAATCAAAGTTCATGTATTCAAAAAACATTTGTCCGTTTCCTACATATTCATAACTCAGAGTATCAGTCATTCTGAAAGGGCCATACCATAGTCTCACAAAGGCAAAATTTAAGGCAAAAGTTATGGTTACTACTAGTTGCTATAAAAAGAAGTAGCAGAGACTTTCAGTATTTCATGATCATACAGAATGAATATAAACAGAAAGGCACATTAATATTTAAATTCCTTTAAAACACAGCTTAGGGAAAAAAAAAAAAGGAAAGAGAAAATATAGCAATCAAACACACTCCCCTTCCTGCCATCTCATCTACCCCCTATCCTGCCATGCAAACAATGCAAAACCCAACAGCGGCATCAGCAACAACAAAATCCCATAGGACAGATGCGATAAGCTTGCTACCACTCTATTTTTTATTTTTAAATATGTATCAACACTTATGTGTTAAAGTTGGGGAAATGCAGACACAGAACTCCACCTTGTCTATTAGTTTTAACACTAATTTATATATATATATTTTTTTTCTCCTAAAACTGAAAACGTTCAGGACTACTCTGAATAAACCTTTTTAAAACTCTGAAATTCTTCAACTTTGGTCATAGAAAAGTCCTATATTGCTCTTTCCTTTCAAAAATCAAATTTCTTAAAAGAATACTCTAGAGCTGCTCTTCCCATGTCTTCCTCACCACTCTTCAATCACAATCAAGCTTGTGTCCCTCACTGCTTGAGGGCTGCCATCTAATCTCGCCCCATTTCTTTTTTTTTAAGTATCTTATTCTCCTTGACTTCTGAGTAGCACTGGACATTATTCTCCACCCTTTCCTTCTTGAAATTTTCTTCTTCCTTAGTTTTCTCTTCCTACTTCTTTGACTATTCCTCTTTCTATGTCCTTCTCAACTCCTTTTCAACAATCCTATTATTTTCTCAGGTGCTCAGGACAAAAATATTCCAGTTATCCTTTGATGATTCTCACACAGCCTCATTTAATTTATTACTTCTTCACAACACTTCTTTCCTTTCCTACTGTCATCATAATAGATCAATACCTTGTTACCTCCAGTGTGAACACAATGCTAAAAAATCCATGTTCCTAAAATGCTCTTTGGCACCTGTCTTCATCACTTTATTCAAATGCTTTTTTTGGTTTCTCACTGTCTACAAGATCCTCCATAAACCATGCCTCATTATGACCTTTCTGCTCCAGTCTAACAATCTATTCGTTATTTCCCACACATTCTTATCTTTGTACCTTTATTATGTTTTTACCCCTGGCTTAAGCAGTAGATCTATCTCATCTAATCTTATCTAATCTCCCAGGCCTTCAGTGATTTGTTCCTCCTCTGACATCCTTTGTTGGAAATAGCCAGGAGACAGCATTCCATTATGACAGCTGAATGACCAGCTTAGCATTGTGCATGCTGGGGTGACAGAACACTGAGCTAAGGACAGACAGAAGGGCAATGAAACCACACAGGAATGAAGCTCAGGAGACGAGGTAAGGACTAGAGCAGTATCTACAGTACAAACCACCTGGTTCGCAGAATATGCTAACCTTAACTCTATTTTACTTCCTTTATATTGTGTCCTGTCACCACAATTGGACGGAGGTAAGATCAGTGAGGGCAAGACTACTATATCATACCATTTCTACTCCTAGCATGATGCCCTAGACCCAATGAAAACTTAATACTGATGATGATATGATGATGGTGGTGGTGGTGATGATGATTAAATTATATTCCAAGTATTTCTGAAATATATGCTTGTAATATTTATTTGCTAGATCACATATCAAAAAATTTCATGTAGCACTTAAAAAGAGGTCTAGTAAAGTATCTACATTCTGGCAATTTAAATTTTGTTTTATTGAAAAAAATTCTAGTTTTGGGATAATAACAAAGTCAACTTTTAGGTGATTAAAATTAAAAAAACCCTTTTGTTCTTTTCACAACTTTACACACACACTGTACACACTGGTAAGCTCTATGTGGGCAGATACTACATCTGTCCTACCTATTATTTTATCTTCATCTCTTAGCACAATGATTACCGCACATGGCAGGTGCTGAATAAATATTTATGTAAAATGAATGAATACACTAAGAGGTAAGCTTAAAGAACAGGACTTTCTATTATCTTGGCTTATGGACCTGGCCAATGCAACTTGTGCAATAACCCAAAGGATCAAAATTGTAATTACACAAAAGTGGGCTCTTCATTAAGGAAGTCAAGCTGAACAAATAAGGATCTCAGCAGTCAAAAATCTGCAACAGTTATTCTAACAATATTTGAGTGTGACAGAAATAAGTGAAATTTCACCTTATTTATTGAAGTAACCTATCCTCCCCAAAGTGAGAGTTTAGTGATAGAGCATTTAAAATTATGCTTAAAAGAATTGTTATCAAAGTTTATAAGACACTCAGTATGGAGACACAATTACATTTTATTCCTCACTGTATTTATACTTATGCAAAATTTCCCCTCCAAATTTGACTATATACCTTATAATTACTATAGAAGATGTAAAGAAACACGTATTTAATATAGTCACTATTATTTACTAAAATGGTAATATTTTCAAAATGATGACTACTTTAGGCATAAAACTGATAGAACATTTATTTTCTTAAAATAATAATTTTTTTATACTTACAGCTGTGTCATCAAAGAGGTTGAGTAAAGAAATCAGAAAGGCCCGTCTGTGTTGGCGGTTTCCACGGATCATGGAGTAAAGGTGTGAACACAAAGCACTAGAGGACTCATCTTGTCTGAAACCCCTTACAGGATCTTTTAGGCATGTGTTGATTGCCTGTTGTACCTGGTAAGACATCTTCATACCAGCCACTGCTTTCATCTGAAATCAATAAAAGCCTCATTTTTGACATGGAAATTAGTTAAGAGTCAAATTAAAAATATACTTTGAGCATTACAGTCAGAAGCTAACTCCACTGTTTGGTTTTCTTATTTAAAATAATAAAATCACAGAACACAAATGCTGGAAGGAGTATCAGAGATCATCTATTGCAACCCCCTCGTTTTGTGTAAGAAAAAATCAAGAACCAAAAGAGCCATTACTGCCAAGCTCACACAGTAGGGACTAGAACCCATGCATCCTTATTTTTAGTCCAGCATGCTTGCTGGACTGTCACCTCTAGCTCAATCTTAAGAGTTAATCTTAAACAAACACCTTGGGTGACAAACTTAGTTGCATGTTTAGAAGTAAATACTAAGCAAAATATTTTATTCTAATATGAATATGGGCAGGACATTTATCAAGGAAATGGTATACCAAAGAAAGACGTTTAAATTTAGGTTATACAACTTAAAAATACATACATGAATGAATCCAGCATATTTTTTGTCTATTTCCACAAGTTGTTGATCAGCCTTGTTCCTCATAGCTGGTTCCGGGTCTGTTCCCATGGCAATTAAATACGGTACACACTAAAATAAAAATAAAGGTATTCTTTTAGTATAAATAAATAAAATAAAAGATTTATAAGACATCACAGTAGTAAAAGCTCTATATGATCATGACATATGTTAAAACTCACTGTATACCTGGGATATATATATTTAGCTTTATAGGCCTTCCTATAAATGTCATGTCTTAGTGTTCTTTTAAAAATGACTGATCTTCCCTTAGATTTATCTTAAAGCAAAAAAAAAAAAGCAATGAAGCATCAGCAAAAATACTGATGTGGTGAAACTGAAACAATTTCAGTGTGAAGTAAAGGTTCTTTAAACATAAAGAGCTCCTACACTAAGATTATCCATTTAAGATTATGACATATAATACAAATATATAATCCAATAATTTTTCAAGCTTGACTGAATTTGCTATGTAAAGATAACATAGAATACAAAGTAATTTGTCTTCCATATTCAAAACTAGGAAAATATAAATTCTTCCACAATACTAATTTTATATAGGGCTTTAATGATCAGACAGTCTGATAGCTAGTATTTTGTTAATAGCAATATCCACTGGATTTCTGAAGTCAAGAAACACCAATACTATGTTAAAAGAATCTGAACAAGTGGTGAGACCTGAAAAGAACAAACAAAAAACAGCTTAAAAATAAATAAATAAAAGCACAGCACTAACTGAAAAGGATGATCATGGATTAAATCCTGAATCGGGGGAGAAAGTCCATAAAGAATATTACTGGCTTGGGGCACCTGGGTGGCTCAGTCGGTTAGGCATCCGACTTTTGGTTTCAGCTCAGGTCATGATCTTAGAGTCATGAGATCGAGCTCTGCATGAGGTCCATGCTCAGTGATGAGTCTGCTTAAGATTCTTTCCCTCTCCTTCTTCCTTCCCCTCTGCTCCTGCCCTGATTTCCATTCTCTCTCTCAAATACATAAAAAATAAAATAAAACCCTTTATTTTATTTTTTTAAAGATTTTATTTATTTATTTGAGAGAGAGAGTGAGAGAGAGAGAGAGCACAAGAGAGGGGAGCGGGAGAGGGAGAAGCAGACTCCCCGCTGAGCAGGGAGCCCAACGTGGGACTCGATCCCGGGACTCCAGGATCATGACCTGAGCCAAAGGCAGTCGCTCAACCAACCGAGCCACCCAGGCGCCCAAAATAAAACCTTTAAAAAATAAAAGAATATTACTGGCTCAACTGGCAAAATCTGAAAATGGACTGTATATTAGGTAAGATTGCATCCATGTTATATCTCCTGAATCTGATCACTGCATTATGGTTTTGTAAGAGACTATCCTTGTTCTTAGAAAATATATATATGCTGAAGTGTTCAGAGGTAAAGAATTATTGTGATATCTCAAAATTACTATCAAATGATTCAGAAGGAAGTGTGTGTATGGAGAGAGAGATAAAGTAAATGTAGCAAAATGTTAGCAAATACTGAATAAATACAGGTGCAGAGAATATAAGGGAGTTTGCTGTACACTCTTGCAATATTTTCGTTGTGTGAAATTTAAAACAAAAGTTTAAAAAAGCACGTATAATAATAAAAAGCATAACCAACTAAGGCCATTCAGAATACCAGCAAAGAGTCCTAAGTATCTCAAAAATTCAAGAGTCTCAACACACTATTGTACATTTTATTATGTGATCTTGATGATGATGACCCTGAGTCATGAACCAGCTAAATATTCATTAGTGTGTTTTATTTCAGGACATAGGGAAGAACACAGCATATTCACTTATAGCATATTTTAGGAAAAGTGCTATAACAAATAGCCAAAAATTTTTTTTAAAGGATATAGGCTTTTGGTTATTTCATAAATTCCCTTCCACTGCCTATGGTACTCTTCTGAACATGTCAGATGGATGGGGTATACACTACTACATCAGCATTAGTTGCCAATCCTTAGTAACACTGATATGTCTTTATTATGTCAGTTAGTCCTCATACCAATGTTTTGAGGTATTAGGTAGTTGATGTTAGCTCCAATTTACAGATGAAGGAACTGAACTTAGATAATATAATTTACTTTTCTATGGACTAAAACCCACCCTGCTTAACAGTTACACAATACTCTTAACCCCAGTTAACTCTCTTGACATTACAGGCTATTGGTTCTTAGGGGAGAATAGTCAATATGGATTAAAACAAATCATCCCTACTTAGAGAATTGATTACAAGTTCATATTCTACCAATATTAACTGGAAATTTATTCAAGAGACAAAATTATGAGTAGATGGGTATTTTACAGTACAACCTAGGAGAGGGATTCTTAAGCGTTTAGGACAAAAAACTTAATAAGATGAATAAAGAACTACTATTCTCTAATCACAATGTCATCAAATGATAACAAATTTGGCTCTTTTAGTAAAACATACTTACCTGAACTGGATGAATGAGACCTTGGTTTAGGGTCAATGCAATGACATTCAGGGCAAAGTGGCGTACACTTGATTGGGTGTGAAAAAATGCTTCGAGCACCTGTTTGAGGTAAAGCTGCATGATGGAACTACTCATCCCTGAGGATACATCACCCATTTCTTTTAGATCTTCCTGTTTTGCAACTTTCTTCCCTATAAAAGGAAGTAAACATATTAAGAATGTGTATATTAACTTTATGAAATACACCAAATTAGGCCACAGCCAAAAGCACAAAAACTGTAGCTAGTGCTTTGGCTCAATGGCTCTTCATCTTTCTTGTGCGTATGTCTCTGTCAGAGGCACCTTTGAGAACCTGAGGAGAACTATAATCTCTATCCTCCTGCAAAATGTTAATGTCTGCACATACATTAAATTTTAAAGACTATTTTAGGGAGTTTATAAATACCCTAAAGCCTAGCTATGGACTTAAGGACTCTTCTTTAACAGAATTTCTTCATATAATAGATAAAGAAATTCAGGTGTCTGAATTAAAAAACAGAGAGTATCCTAACTGTAGCCACACTGTGAAATTTAAAAATAAATTTTTACTTACAGTCTCTATCTGCTTGTTGCATCCTTGTATCCTCTTCTTGTAGGTAGGTCTGGAGGTTTTTTAACACTTGTATTTTTAAATTTACTGAAGAGTTCTTATCAGATAAAATGTTATTATATAGATTTTTTACCTCTTGCTCAAACATTAGACTTGGATGCTGAATAAAGGCAAATCCTACAGAGAGAAAAAAATATTTGACATATTCATATTGAAATTATATATAATACTTAATGAAAATGTTGATAAATTATGTAAAGAGCTCCTTATTTCAAAAATTAAAACTTAAAATGACTGGAAGAATATATATGCTAGTGGCCTTACCCAGAGAAGTATAAGAGCAGGTACTTCTTTCCCCATGAATTAAAAACAAGAAATTGCATTTCAAAGGAGAATTTCACACAAGAGGAAACCTTGAGGAGGGAGCAGGGCCTAGTGGCTAGGGGAGTGGATTAGGAGTCAGGTGTCTTGGGTTCTATTCCTGGTCCACCACTGACTTGTAGTGTGACCTTGGGTGAGTCACATAATCTCTCTGTGCCTCAATTCTCCATCTGTAAAATGGGGACAATAATATTTACCACCCACCTACCTCAAAGGGATGTTTTCAGGATTTAAGAGGTAAAGTCTGCAAACATTTTTTAGATCCCTAGAAGGTACTACATTGGCATTATTAAAAAATAATATATATTTATCCAGTTGATGAAACAGAATAATTCTAGAATAAACTTGACTAACAATATCTTCCATTTATTTTTTATGGCATTATAATAAAGCCACAATGCTGAATCTTATAACCATAAGTTAATAAGTAGCAAAATAATACTATTCATGTTTATTTATACAAAATGCTTATTTATGTAAGATAAGATGAAGATCTTTAATAATATCAAGTATTACTGATGCCAAATAACAAACTAAACTCAAAGCATAGAGTGATCAGATAACTAATCCAAGGTCACACAGTATAATAGAGCTATGGCCCAAGCAAGATGTCATTTATTAACTGGTCTAGAGGCACTATTTTCTACATAGTGCTAATTTTTCAAGTTAAAATTTGCACTATTTGTTCTCTGAATTAACACTGTAAGTTTTGCCACTTCACAAAGCTTATGTCCAGACTGAATATTAAAAGGTACACATTTGGCTTGAAGGTAACACTGTACTAATATAACTCCCTAAAGTAAGTGATATCTGAATTTTTAGTAGATTTGCTATATGTAATTTTCTGAAAGGGATGAAGGAGTAAGATACTAAGATTTAAATTTATTTAAAGAAATCAGGAAATATTTAGTGAGGTTTGGGTAACTAAAAATTTATTACTCACTTTTGTTCAAAAGACTAATATAAATAATTGCTCATGCATATTAAATTATAAAACTTGTTAATGCTACCAAAATAAAGTTTCTCTGATGAACAGAGAAGTTACATGACTTGCACAAGGTCACCCAGAAAATCACTGGCTGAGCCAAGAATGGAACCCAGGTGTCTTAACCCCCAGTCCTATATTCTATATACCAAATCCTACTGTGAATAGAAACATATTTAAATAAAACAATAGTTTAGACTCACATTATTGCAAAATTTGTTCAACCTCTCAAACAACCAAAACCATAAAGAAATTTAGACTTAACTTACCTAGACCAATGATGGCTTTTGTTTGTACTTCTTCATCTGAATGTTTTGTAAAATACATCAATAGTTCAAGTACTTTATCCTTTATATTAACCTAAGGGGAAAAAACCACATTCAAGTGTATGAAGAAGAGTAACTTCGATCAGTTTTCAACTATAAAGGAAAAAACCTAAAAGCAAACAGTGAGAACTTCCACATGTGAACTTTACTAAAGAATAAATCACCAATAAATTTATAAATCCATAGATTTTAGAACAGTGACATTCAAAATAAAAGTCTGTGACAAAGAAGTTTGTGTAAGAATACAAATTAACATCCTGTTCCTTCATTGAGAAAATTAAAAAAAAAAAAAAAGTCAGCTGCTTACCCAGTGTGCCTACAGTTACAGAGCTGATAGAACTTGTATAAGCTTCTTGTTATAAACCAGTAACAAACAGTTCGTAGATCAGAGGCTAATCTGAGGACCATGTTTTGGGTTGCACTGCTTCAGAATTCTCATTAAACCAGACTACTCTAATGCTGCTTTCATCCTGGGTCATTAGTAATTTTCAGTTCACAGGGTCACAAAGTCCTATTTTTTATAGCATACTAAGTAATTAATATTAGAATCTTTACCTTACTGTTGCCTTTAAAATCCTCTAGATCAAAATCAAAATGCCGACACAGTGCTCCAACAGTGAAAAGGGATCTGAGAAGTGCTGGTTTGTTTGTTAGAAGTGAGGTGTTATTTGGGTCTTCCTGGTGCTGACTTTTTAATTTTGAAATGGCACCTATTAAGATAAGTAATATTTATTTACAAGAAACCTTTTATCCTTGAATTATTATCTTTAAATAATTACTCCTAAGTTGTTATAATTAAATTTTACTAATGGTTCTAAGTATCACACAAATCTAGAATTATGAGGGCGTACCTTATAGCCTAAAAGAATTAATAGAAGGAAAAAAAGATATTTAAATTTTATTTTACACAGTGGGCAAAAAACTTACCAACATTTAATATGAGGTAAATTTCTGAAGGAATTACATTGAATTCTTAAGGAAATACAAAAGATACTAGAAAATACTGCTTCTGAGAATGGACCAGAGGACAATCACACCTCTTAAAATTCCCTCGATGCTGTCTTTATCAGATGTGTTTTTCTTTTTCTTTTAAAGATTTTATTTATTTATTAGAGAGAGAGATAGCGAGAGCAGGAACACAAGCGGGGGAGTGGGGGAGAAGCAGGCTTCCCGCCGAGCAGAGAGCCCGATGCGGCACTTGATTCCAGGACCCTGGGATCATGACCTGAGCCAAAGGCAGATGCTTAACGACTGAGCCACCCAGGTGCCCAGATGTGTTTTTTATTAAAAAGGAGCTATATATACTACAGGATGTAGAAGGACAACTTTAAAGCCCAGGCATTGAACTTACCATAGTATCTATTGAAACAGGCCCACACAAATTTAAAATTTTGTGTCACTTTATTTACAACTGCCCCAAGACAGCTCACACAATGTTGCACTACCTAAAAGATACAGAAAATGTTACAGTTTAGACAAAAGTTAAAGACAAAGGTAAAAACATATGATTTAGTTAGCATTTATGAATTTTATACTAATCGATGCGAGATGGTAAAATGAATGCTTACAGTCATGCCATACTTGATGATAAGCTTCATTAGATCTTCTTCAATAGTGGCAAGGAAAGTTTCACTTGGATGCTCCATCAGTGGTACAACCAGTTCTAGGATTTTTGCAACATTGCAGATAACCATGAAATCATTTTGTGTCTACAATGATAAAATCAGTGCTTTATGAATATCAAAATCTAACAAGAAACATATATACCTTTATGTATTTGGGGGCTGAGGTATTACATATGTAAAGTTTCAGTTGAAAAAAAAAAAGACGATTAGAAAAGAGCTTTTTTAAGGTATGGAAGGAAGAACATCAGATAGTGTCAGGAACCTGGATTCTAGCTCTGCCGCTAACTTACCATGTAACCTTTGGGTCACTTAATCACAAAACTACAGTTATTCTTTTTTTCCCCTAAAATGTAACACAGGCCAATTCTGAACAAAGGTGTTTAAATATTAACTGAGCATTTTACATTTTACTAAGATTACTACTGTTTTTTAAGATTAGTATTTTTCAAACTGGTGTATGTTAACCTAGTAGTTCTCAATTGGGGGGTGAGTTTGCCCCCACAGGATATTTGGCAATATCTGGAGAAATTTTTGGTTGTCACATTAGGGGACTTGGGGGGGTACTACTGGTATCCAGTGGATAGAGGCCAGGAATACTGTCAAGAATCCTACAATGCTCAGAATAGTTCTTGACAACAAAGAATAATCTGGCCCTAAATGTCAATTCTGCTGAGGTTGAAAAGGCTTGTGTTAACGCTTTTTCTGATAGATGAAAATACAGAATCCTAGAACTAAGTATAAGACTTCTTTAAGATCTGAAATATTAAATTTCTAATTTTAAAAAAGGTTAGAACTTTGATTAAAAAGCAGTTTAAAAAAAACAGGTAGAACATTAAAAAAAAAAAAAACCCAAAGGGTTAGTAAAGAATTTACAATAAAGTCTCTTTCACACAAAAAAAGTTTCTTTCCACCCACTATCCTCCAGTCACCCAGTTCCCTTGTCCTAAGGCAACCAAAGTTACAGGTTATTTTTGTGAAGTAAGGCATTCAACATTTTTTATCTAGTCAAGTTATTACTCTTTAGTCTTAGCAACAGGTTACTGACACTCATTTTGGACTCTTTGAGCTTATTACCTCTCACTAAATAAAAATATTCCCACCTTACATTCATCCATCTTTTCAGCATACCCACAGGATTAAATAAAAACATAAGATGAATACTCTAAAACAGAAATCCTGTCATTTCCTGCCCTCTCCCACTCTCACTTGCTTTAAACAACAGATGGATGAGTAAAGTGGTCTAGGGATGAAGAGTTTTTGTTAAGATAAATTCATCTGAGAATCATAGCTAAAATTTTACTTTGAAACTACCCTTAACATTTCTGGCCTAGAAAGTCAAGTACAAGAAATAACTTAAAATCGAGAAGAAAAATTTAAAGAAAGACAGAAATCGTGAAGGAAAAGAGCAGAAGAATATAATACTAAGAAAAATACCTGAAATGACTATAACATCAGATGCTTCAATATCTAAAAAACTTAAGAGTAAAGAGTTTTCAAAATAGGAAAGAAAAGCTCCACAATTCAAAGGTTTTAAAATGGTCAAATGATATAAATAGTCAAATCACAGAGAATTAAGTACAACTGGTTAATATCATAAAAAAGATGCTCAACCTTCTTGGATATCAGGGAAGGGAAAATGAAGCAACAATGAACTATTCCTTTACACCTGACTGGCAAAGAGTATAAAAATGACATAGACTGTCATATACTGGTTTCCAAAGAGGCTATAAAACATGTCCACCAGCAATTTGGAAAAATCTATTAAAAAAACCAAAACCCAAAACCAAAACCAAAACCAAAAGAACATTCCCTTAATCTAACAAGTCCATTCCTTAGGATCTATCCCAAAGAAAAAAAAAGCACCACTATTTAAAGGTATATGAATAGCAATGTTTATTAAGGAATTGTTTGTAGTGTCTATCAATAGGAAACAATGTAAAAACCTGCCAAAATGGGAAATGGTTAAATAAATCATAGGACATCCATAAGATGGATAATGTATACATATATATGTATGTATTAATATGATATGTATATAACATAACTTGATTTTAAAAAACTGGTCAACCGGTTATATATGGGTGTGTGTGCACAATTACAGAAGCAGGGATATAGTATGTAAGTATACTCCAGGTTGTTCATCCTGAGATGAAGAAGAATAAAGATGGAGGGAGGTAGGATACAGAAAACAAAAAAATTTAAATCTGTCTAGCATATAGGAGATGGCCTTATTTATATAAAACTTTGTGTGTATGTGTATAAGACTTTCCAACATTCATCCTTCCCTTTAGCATACCCACAGGATTAAATAAAAAATATATTTATAGATCCTTTTTAGTTCATGAGCATGATGGTAGGGTGTTCACACTGTTATGGACATGTGCCTCCCTCAAACCTTGTTACAACCTCGGCACATTACCTGTCTGACATGATTAAAAAAATACATATGCGCATACATGTGTACACACACACACACATAAAAATTATACAAAATGTTTTCAAAGTAATCTTGCTTCAAAGTAATATTGGTTCAAGCAAGGTCTATTCATGCAAGTTGTATTATAGACTAGTTCTTAGAAGCAGAACAGACATGGGGTTAAATTCTAGCTTTGGGACTGGTCAGCCGTGTGACACTGGGCAAGTCATTTATATTCTCAAAGCTTTAGTTTCTTATCTGTAAAACTGAGATAGTAACGATACCTACTTCACAAGGTAAATGAGCTAATGCATGTAAAATTCTCCATAGTACTTGGCACTGTGCTCAATAAATATTAGCTATTATTACTGGCACAGATTACATATTAATCAATTTGTTTCTGGATCTAATACAAGCCCTGAAGACAGAATTAGGATCCCAGAAGTATTATATGTTGTTTTTATATATTTATCTTCTGGTACTTTCCACAGTTAAAATTTCTCAGGTTTTTCATCTAGAACTTGTTAATTTAGATCACCAAAAAATGAGACCTTAGCAGCAAAGCAAATCTAATAGAGAAAACGTTAAAATTAGTTCCTTAGGAACACTGGGAACATAGTAAGTAAAAAAATTATTTACATTTTAAAGTTCTTAGACTACTTCAAAATTTAGTGTTTATAATAAGCCACTTAACTCACCATCCTGTCATATAAATTGCTGGACTATTTTACATTAGCAATGTTTTATTTGATTTTCACATTTAATCTTCGAAAAACAGAGTACGTGCAACATTAACTTAAAACCACCACCTAACATCTCTGATTGACTAGATTTTCCATATTCAACATACTGATGTATTATAAAGTAAGTATGATATACTCATAAGAAAATATATTGAAATGACAAATGAAAAGCAAATTTAGAATCCCAAAGACAGTAAATTTCTCAATGAGAGGAACTCTGCCTCATTCACCTTTGAGGTCTTAGCAGTAGTTACAACATTTAGTAAGCATTTACTGAGGGTTTGACCTGAGGAGCTTATGGAGGAAATGAAGTCTGAACTTCATTTATAATACATCAGAAAAAAATAAAATAAAAACAATATAATACATCAGAAAAATGATGTCTGTAGATAACTTGCCACAAATATTAGAACATATATTTGAGTACATGACACAGTTGATCAGTCAGTGAAGCTGTGGACGACACAATGTGAACTCTGAATTGAAAATACTTACTACATGGTAAGACAGAAAAGTAGGACAGCTCTATACTTACACTACATTTAGTGGTAAGGTATGGCTGCATAGTCATGGCATGTTTAACCATGAGCTGAGGTCTTATTTTGCTGAATAAGAACAAAGTGGTTATGCAAGCTACCAATCTTCCAGAATTCACACTTTTATTGTCAGAGTCTGGAAAAACAGAAATAAGATACTAAAATATGACAAGGCAGTGGAAATTATACAATTATTTAAATTACTCAATATCACCCCCTGAATTGATTTAGTACATGCTTCAATAAAAGATTAGCATTTCTTATGATGCTAGACTTCCTACATTTTTTCTTTTATTATACATATTACATATATTAAGTATAAAAGACAAAGAGGCTGTGCTATGGAAGGCAAATTTTACACTAAGGGGTGTAGGACTGAAGTTAAAAAGTAGAATGGAAGCTAAGTTTAGGGATGGGTTTTTGGGAATAAACATGGTGTTGCTTATATCTAAAAATGGATGGAAGTAAGTATGGGAGAGTTAGCAAAGGGGGACAAAAACAAATTAGCTGAGGTGATACTGTGTTTGAGGGTACTGGGAAAAAAAGAGATGCTACCATGGTAGAAGAATGTTAAAAGACTGCAGTGACAAATTAAGAAGCTGGACCAGTGCTATATCAGAAAGGTAAACAAACTACTGCTCCAGTGGGAGGAAAATGCTGCTAGTTAGGAGATACAGTGGTTCTTAGGAGGCAAATCAGTTTTTAGAAGAGATCAGCAATTTTTCAACACTGACAACAGTATCACCCTTAAAATCTAGGATAGGCAAAAATAGGGGAAACAGAACTAGGAGGTAAAAAGAAAAAGAGGTACACATGGAAAATGAAAAAAAAAATTAAAGAAAAGAAACTGCGTAAAAAATATAAAGGATATCAACAATTTCCTTAGGTGCCATAATGGTACCTCTGTGAGGCTCCCAATTCTGGAGAATGACCAAGGCTGACTATTGTTTCTCATCAATGTACATTAGGATATGGGAAGTAATGTTAGTCTTGGGTGCTTTAAGCAATAGATTATCAATTATTACTTTTACAGTTTTATATGATTACTTATATTCTGATTAATAACTTCAAATTTGTGACTGGTAAATAATGTAATAGATAATATAAAATATTAAGTATTTAAGGAATTTGTCAATTTAAAAAATATTAACCGTTTTATCTAGCTCAAGATTAAATACATTTTATATAACAATTATAAATGATATTAGGAATGTACTACAAATCTTTTAAAAACATTTTTATCATAGTTAAAACAATTTCATTTTGAGAGAAAATTTTATATCATTTAAGAGATATCAAACAGTTTTAGGATGAGTGCAACTAGCTAAATACATATTAGCACCTGGACTTTTATGTCTGTTCAACATAACATCTAAAATTATATGCTACTGAAAGATGTAGAAGAGATGAGGCCTATGCTTTTATTATACTGCTCTAGATAATCTTAGTCAACCTAAACAATATAATCTAGGATTCAACATCAAACAAAAAACCCCCTTCATTTAAAAGTGAAGTAGTTAATTATTAGGCTAAGCAGAACCAAAAGCAAATTGAGAAATGTGCCCAAAGTATTTTAAAATATCTTACAAAATCAACTTAATGACCAATATATAAAATGTCTTACCAGCTAGAGATTCCTCATATTTAAGAATGTGCTCAACTAGGTTATCAACAAGTTGAGTACAAGCTTTCTTCACAGGTTTATATGAGGAATCCTCTTCAGACTTCAACAACTATATATGTATATATATAAAAAAAAAAAATCCCGGTATAATTATTCATTAGGCAATAATAATATAAATGCATTAAATGTGTCCATAAAAAGCTTTTCAGTTTGTCATTAACAATTAATATGGAAAATGCAAATAAATAAACAAAAAATATAGAGCAAATGTTTTAAAATATCTTATAAACCAGTAATTTATAAATACTTTCAAACAATGTTAGAATGAAGTATTTAAACTGCTGTGTGTAGGACCTGAGGTAGGATATGAGAGAAATGAGAAAGGTGACCTTCCTTAATGCTCAGTGCTAGCTGGATTATTTTAAAGAATTAGAATTCCATTCTTCATTATTTCAAGTCCTTTGATAGCTCAAAAAAGTATGAGTTAATTACATTTTTTTTTATATAATTGTAACTTCATCTGAATTGCACCTTCAATTTTATAATTATAAAACATAAGCTAGATTTCTTTTCTGTATTATCCTTTGCCAACTTATTAATAAACAATGTAAGAAAAGTGTTAGGAATGATGAGATGAGGAGAAAAGATCAGTCTAACTATAGCCAAAAAATAAAACAAGTTCAAACTTTTATAATCATAGGTCAATTGTAAAGTCATCTACGGTGTATTTGTTTTGTTAATGCAGACTAGTTAATACAACTCTGGAGATATTAAAGAAGTTGAAATGTGTATTTGATTTTCATGAAGAGTTCCCGTGCTGTCCAATATAACTTGCTGCAGTGATGGAAATGTTCTTTATCTGTGCTGTCCAATATGGTTGCCACAAGACATATGCAGCTACTAAACACGTGAAATGTTGGTAGTATGACTGAAGAATTAAAATCAAATAAAAACAAAAATTCAAATTAAGTTAAAAAAACACATGTGGCTAGTACTGGATAGCTCAAGTTTAAACTTTCACTACAAGATGCACAAATGATTAAAACAATTGACAGCAATCAGTATAACATAACACATATGTTGCCCCATCCTCTTCAATTTAAATAAATCAAAAAAGAAAATTCCAATTTTCAGTTTCAACCCTGTACAGCAAATTCTACTTGTCCTACTCCATAACTCAATTCCCTAAGCAGCTACTAAAATCACATGCTAGCCTTTTCCAGGCAGGAGCAGAAAACAATCTCCTCTTCCTTATTTTTTCTTTCCCCTCTCCAAGAGATCAAGTATACACAAAAGTATAAATCCTAGATTTTGGTTCATGACACACCATTAATACTGCTATGTGCTCTTTTGTTTACTTATAAAAATATTGTACTATGAACCCAACTCAAGAACAAGAATATTTCCATGGACTTTTATTTTCCCAATGTGTTCCTTCCCTTATTCCACTTTCCTGTGTCACTTCAAGGTAACCACTATCAGGAATTTTATAATTTCCTTGCTTAAAAAAATTGTGTAAGCTGTATACTGTTTATAGTTTTGCCTGATTTTCAACTTTCTAAAAGGTATCATGCTAGATGCAGTCTTCTGGACTTGCCTTGTTCACTCAACATTATGTCCCTAACTGTAATCCAGGTTGTTGCAAATGACTGTATTTTATTCATTTTAACTGATAAGCAACAGGCTACTGTGTGTCCATACTGCAATTAATTTAGCTATTCTGAAGACAGGTTAATTACACTTTTTAGTGGCATAATGAGCATTCTTTTATTTGTCTCCTGGCACACATATGCAAGATTTTCTTGGGTATATACTTGAAGTGGAATTGTTAGGTCACAGGTTATATAACTGTTCAATTTTATGCTGTATTTTTTCAAATTGGTTGTAGTATTAATAGTTTAAGAGATACTGTTTAATCCATCTCTTTTCCATTATTTGTTATCATCTGACTTCTCAATTTCTGCCAATCGAATGTAAAACATAGTCTTGATTTGTATTTTCTGTATTATTAATGAAGTTGAACACTGTATAGGCCATATGTGCTATTTCTCATATGAAATGCCTATTCATGACTTTTACTTATTTTCCTACTCGGACTCTTGCCTTATGTTAGTTTATAGAAGAGGAGTTCTTCACATATTCTTAATAATGATCCTTTTTTCCATGTTTCATGTGTGTCAAGTATCGTTTCCCACTTTGTGACTTGTGTTTTTGCTTTAAGATGTCTTTTGATTCAGAAATGTACTCCCTTTCAACACAGTGAAATTTATCAATCTTTTAAGGTTAATGGTTTTGGAACTGAAGAAATCTTTCCTTACAGAAAGGTCAAAAATATATTCACATATATTATCTTCTAAAGGTTTTAAAGATTTTCTTTAATCTATATGGAGGTGATTACTGAGTGAAGTAGGAATCAATTCTTTTTTTTTTTTTTAAGAAATTTGAGAGAGAGAGAGAGTGCGTGCGCACGCGGGTGCGGGGGTAGGTAGGGGGAAGGGCAGAGGGAGAGGGAGAAAGAATCTCAAGCAGGATCCCCACTGAGCACGGAGCCTGACATGGGGCTCGATCTCATGACCCTGAGATCATGACCCGAGCAGGAACCAAGAGTTGGACACCTAGCCAACTGAGCCACCAAGGGGCTCCAGAAGTAGGAATCAATTCTTAAAAAAAAAACAAAAACAAAATACCTTATGGATAGCCAATTGTTCCAGCCCCATTTACTGAGAGCTCCATTCTTTCCCCATTAACTGCAGTGCCACTTCTATTTTATAAGTATATCCTAAATATGTGGAGGCTTATTTTTGGGCTCTCCATCTTGTTCTATTGGTATATTTAGTACCACACTACCTTAACTACTGCATCTTTAAAAATAAGTCCTTAGAAATGACAATTATTTTTAGTTCTCTGCTTTTCCACATATATTTTACAATCACCTCAACATATCTGAGGACTATTTTTTTCTTTTATTTATTTATTTTAAAGCAGGCTCCACACCCAGCATGAAGCTTGAACTCACGACCCTGAGATAAAAAGTAGCATGCTCTACCGATTGAGCCAGCCAGGTGTCCCTTGACGACTATTTTTTATTTTGATGAGATCTCTAAACATATTCCCATTTTGCATGATTTTCATTTTAGGTTTATAGTTATTTTCTGTCAGATTTTATTCCTAGTTTATTAGAAGTTATCATTCAAAGTTATTACATTTTATCAAAAATTTTTCCTGTGTTCCCTGGAATGATTACTTATTTCTTCTTCTTTAGTGTTAAATCATACATACACACTGATGTTAAGCCAGCCGTATGCTTATATATGCATAAGTGCATGTATATATGTATACACATGTATACATACACACACATCTGTATCCATCTTATTTTTGATGTATTTCAAAGTAAATTGTAAACGGTATACTCTTTTTTTCCCTTTGAGATAAAATTTACACAAAAGGAAATGTACAAATCTTTAGTGTTCATTTCCTCAGTTTCATTAAGTGCATTCGCCATTAGAACTCAAACTCCTATCAAAATACAGAACAGTGATCTACATCTTTAGCTTATATCAGAATCATCTGGAGAGACTATAAAATATAGAATGGTGGGCCCACCCTCAGAATTACTGGGGTAAAGCCTTAGAATTCGTATATCTAACAAGTTGCAGATTAAATCTCAGTAACTTTTAGAACCACTGATAGAGACTTTTACCATCATCCTTGAAAAGTTCCCTCATGTTACTTCCCAATCAATCCCTGACCCCCTGCAATCACTCTTCTGAGTTTTTCCAATACAGATTAATTTTGACTCTCCTAGAACTTCATATAAATGGAATCAGAACATGTATTCTTCTGTGTGAGGCTTCCTTCACTCTGCATAATGTTTTTATTATTCACCTAAGTTGTATTATCAACAGTTTGTTCCTTTATGATGTGGAATACTATGAAACTGTGTGGATATATCAGTATTTTTACTCATTCACTGGTTGATGGACAGTATTTGATTATAAACAAAACCAAATTGCTCCTTCAACACTTTAGAATAATCTCCTCAGCTTAAATATCCAATTTCATGCTTGAAGTTCTACCTTTCACAAAACACTAGAACAAGGACACAATTCAGTCAAGTTCTCTGCCACTTTATAACAAAGACAGCTCTGTTGTCCAATAGCATGTTTCTCATTTCCGTCTGAGACCCCATCAGAATGGCCTTTACTGTCGGTACTTCCACCAACATTCTGTACATGATTATATGTATTCTCTAAGAAGACAAAAGCTTTCTCTACAGCTTCTTTTCTCTCTGAGCCCTCACCAGAATTGCCTTTCAATGTCTCTTGAAATATCAGCTTTTTCTAGTATGCACATCAAAACTCTTCTAATCTCTACATATTATCCAGTTCCAAAGCCACTTCCACATTATTTGTTTTCAGCCGCATCTTACTTTTAGGTACCAATTTCTGTCTTAGCTTGGGCTGCTATAACAAATACTATAGACTAGGTGGCTTAAACAGAAATTTATTTCTCACAGCTCTGGAAGTTAGGAAATCTAAGACCAAGGTGCCAGCATCATCTGGTGAAGATCCTTTTCCTAGCCTGCAGATGACAGTCTTCTTGTATACTTATATGGCAGAGAGCAGAGAGAGATCATCTCTCTTGTGTCTCTTCTTAGAAGGGCATTAATCTGATTCACAAGGGCTCCACCCTTGTGATCTAATCATCTCCCAAAGGCCCCACCTTTGTATCACACTAGGGATTAGGCTTCAACATATGAATTTTGGAGACACACAAACATTCTGTCCACAGCATTCTCTGAGGAATCCTCTTGAGGAAGGAGTCCCATACTCTATGGAAAATATACTGTTAATTTTTTCCCTAACCTTCCCCAAAGGGACCTATGGTCTTTCATCAGGTTAACTGTACATTGGAGAAAAGGAAATGATCAGACCTTTTAGGGATTATTAGATGCTGGTTCTGAGCTGGCACTAATTCCAGGAGACCCTAAAGGTTCCTTTAGGGTAGAGGTGGAGTTTGGAGGTCTTGTGGTCAATGGAGGTATAACTCTGGTCTGTTTCACATTGAGTCCAGTGGGTCCCCAAACACATCCTGTGATTATTTCTCAGTACCAAAATGAAAAATTGGAATAGATATACGCAGCAGCTGACAGAATCCCCACATTGGTTCTTTGATCCATGCAGTGAGGGCTATTATGGTGGGAAAGGCCAAGTGGAAGCCACGAGGAATGCTTCTACCCAGGAAAATAGTATATTGAAAGCAATACTACATTACTGGAGGGGCTGTCAAGATTAGTACTATCATCAAAGACTTGAAGGATGCAGAGACGGTAATTCACACTACCTTCTCATTCAACTCACTTAATTGGCCTGTGCAGTAGACAGGCAGCATTTTGTTCTTACTGGAACAGACACTCTGGATACAGACTTGCCTTCCCTGCATGCAGTGCTCCTACCAAAACTACTACCTGTAGATTTATAGAATGCCTTATTTACTGTCATGGTATTCTACACAGAATTACTTTTGATCAATGAAGCAAGTGGCTTATAGAACATGGAATAGACTTTTGAAGAGTTACATATAGCACCAGATACATGGCAATATCTTGCATGGCTGGGGCAAGATTCTCCAGAAGGCTCTATATGCTCTGAATCAGCATCCAATATTTGGAGCTGTTTAGCCCACAACCAGGATTCACAGACCAGAAATCTGCAAGGGGTGGAAATGGGAGTGGCATCACTCACTATTACCTCTAGTGACCCGCTAGCAAAATTTTTGCTTCTGGCAACTTTATGCTTTGCTGACCTAGAGGTTTTAGTTCCAGAAGGAGCTTCCACCAGGAGACACAACAATGATCCCACTGAATTGGAAGTTAAGATTACCAACCAACTACTTTGGGCTCCTCATGCCTCTGAATCAACAGGCAAGGAAGGGATTAGGGTACTGGCTGGAGTGACTGACTAGACTACTACTCTATAATGGAGGTAAGGAAGAGTATGTCTGGAATATAGGAGATCCCTCAGGGCAACTCTTAGTATTACCATCTCCTGTGATTAAGGTCAATGGAAGACTATACCAACCCAACCCAGGCAGGACTACTAGTGGTACAGACCGTTCAGGAATGAAGTCATGGGTCACCCCACTATGAACCAAGACCAGGTGAGGTCCTTGTTGAAGGGAAAGGGAATAGACAGTGGGCAGAAGAACGCAGCCATGAACACATTACAAGGTATAGAAACAAAAACTTTAACTGTCATGAGCATTTCCTACTTAATTTTTTCCTCTTATTCCCTTACCATAGAACATAAGAGGTACTGACTTCATATCATAGTATATTTAAGTCATGGGATATCAAGGAGAAGAGTAAATATCACTCAAGGACTTAATTTTTTCTCCTGGGAAAGAGGTTAGTGCATTTTCGGTTGTATGCAGGATAGCTGTATCATGTTAGGTGGAACTATGACCTTGTTACTGTTTTTTGGAAATGAAGTATGGTTAAAGAGATGTATATAGGTGCCAAGTTGACAAAGTGGATTTGTGATGGTTAATTTTATGTGTCAGCTTGACTGGGCCATGGAATGCCCAGTTATTTGGCTAAATATTACTTCTGGATATTGGTGAGGATGTTTCTAGATGAAATTCACATTTGAATTGGTGGACGCAGTAAAGCAGACCATCCTCTCTAATTTGGGTGGGTATCACACAAGCCATTGAGGGCCTGAATAGAACAAAAGGTGGAGGAAGGAAGAAACCGACTATTCTCTGTCTGAGTTGGGACATCAGTTTTCTCTTGCACTCCAACTGGGATTTATACCATTGGCTACCCTGGTTCAGGCCTTCAGACACAGACTGAACTACACCAGTAGCTTTTCTGGACTTCTAGCTTGCAGACAGCAGATTTTGGGATTTAAGAGCCTCCACAATTGCATGAGCCAATTAAAACCTTTTCTCTCTCCTCTCGTTATCTTGTTAGTTCTGCTTCTCTGGAGAACCTTAGTACATGACCCTTCCATGTCAATCCCTGGCCCTCTGCAACCACTCTTCTGAATTTTTCCAATACAGACTAGTTTTTGCCTCTCCTAGAATTTTATATAAATGGAATCAGAATATGTACTCTTCTGTGTAAGTCTTCTTCACTCTGTGTAATGTTATTATTATTCATCTAAGTTGCTGTATGTTTCAGTAGTCTCTTCCTTTAAGATGTAGGGTACTGTTAAATTACATGAATATACCAATTTTCCTATTCATTCAATGGTTGATAGAGTATTTGACTAAACTTTAAGGACATCTTGTTTTAGATTACAAAGACCAGGAACACATGAAATATAGGTTATTCAAGTTTTTTCAACTACCTGTATTTTCTGTTTTAAAGATTTTATTCATTTATTTGAGAAAGAGAGAGAGAGCAGGTGCATTGAGAGAGAGCACATGTCGGGGAGGAGAGGGGTAGAGGGAGAGAGAGTAGCAGACTCCCACCTGAACAGGGAGCCCGACATACATGGGGCTTGATCCCAGGACTCCGGGATCATGACCTGAACCCAAGGCAGATGCTTAACCCACTGAGTCACCCAAGCGCCCCACCTGTTATTTTCTTATAAATTAAAAAAGGACCATAGTCTTGGTTCATAAGCAATGAAAATGAGTGGCACTAGAAAATCAATTCAATTTTTGTGTACCTGTCATAGGGATATGATAGTGGTTTAAATTAGACTACTTTATAGAAATAAAAAAATGCAAGGACTTTCATGATAGAAATTTTTCTTTCACATGCTACTGAAAAATGGCAAAAAAAGCTATGAATTCATTAAAGGTTATGAAGGCAATGAATCTGCATACATTTAAAGTGTGTATGTATATATAACATATTAACAAAATTATTTAGTTGGTGGACAGTTTGGTGCATGTCTGATTTTGAAGCTATAGTACTCTAAGTTTCCCTAAAAAAACAAACAAACCACATTCCATGAGTTGAGAATCACTGATCCATAAACTCACTCAACATACAAATAATAAAAATGAGAAATAGTGGAAACTGGATGGAGTGGAATGTGTATATGAGCTCATGTGGAAATAGTTGAAGTGTGTTAATTTTTTTTTTTTTTAAGATTTTATTTATTTATTTGATAGAGAGAGAGGGGGGAACACAAGCAGGAGAGCAAGAGAGGGAGAAGCAGGCTCCTCACTGAGCAGGAAGCCCGATGTGGGGCTCAATCCCAGGACCCTGGGATCATGATCCGAGAGGAAGGCAGACACTTAACCAGCTGAGCCACCCAGGCGCCCGAAGTGTGCTAATTATTCTTTAAAAAAATATATATATAATTCTTTAATTATATATTAAAAAAAAAAAAATATATATATATTTTAAACTCTACCCCCAGTGTGGGCTCAAACTCACAACCCCAAGATCAAGAGCTGTATGCTCTACCAACTGAGCCAGCCAGGCGTACCCATGTGCACTAATTATTCTTGACTCAAGAATTTCCAATGATTCTAGTAGTCCATTCTCTACATCCTTCCTAGCCTCTCTTAAAAGTTATGCATACATGTTGTTATAACTGCTATAACTGTTACATGCATCTATAATAAATATTTTTAAGCTTTATTTCTTTCATTAAACTAAATTCTGCTAGTCTAATGACTGTATCTCAAAGTCACAGTGTAACTGATAAACTAAACTGTTGTCAGAAACTAAAGTAAAATTAGACAATAGGGAGAAAGGACTGAATGAACAACTAGCTAAAGAGGACTAGAAAGTAAAGATATAAAGAACATAGAACTTACTGCTAAGAGATTATAAATCTAGTCATCTCCTTTCTGCTTCTAACTTGCCAATAATACATATGGATATTATCTTAGATCCTTTTTTGGAATACTAAATAATGACATTTCTGATAGTGACAATTAATTCATACTCACTTATTGTAATTATCAGATGAAACATGTGGTTGTAGAGTCCTTTAGAAATTATTATGTCCCATCTGGAATGGCTGACATAAATATAACTAAGATGGTCACAATGCTTTGTAATATACAGCTAATTATTTGACTTAGGAGGGAAATGATATCAAATATGTAAAATTATGAAATAAAAGATGATATATGGAAGATGATTTAGGAAGAGAACCTAAGATATTATAGACTGAAGAACATAAGCAAATACCATGAAGATGTTTAAAAAAGGCATCTTAAAAATTTTTTTAAAAGCAACGTATTACTGCACACCATCAGATGGCTAAAGTTAAAATGAATGACAAAGTGAGGTGGGAGGGATGGGGTGGCTGGGTGATAGACATTGGGAAGGGTATGTGCTATGGTGAGCGCTGTGAATTGTGCAAGACTGTTGAATCACAGATCTGTACCTCTGAAACAAATAATGCAATATATGTTAAGGAAAAAAAAAGAAGAAGATAGCGGGAGGGGAAGAATGAAGGGGGGGAAATCAGAGGGGGAGATGAACCATGAGAGACGATGGACTCTGAAAAACAAACTGAGGGTTCTAGAGGGGAGAGGGGTGGGAGGATGGGTTAGCCTGGTGATGGGTATTAAAGAGGGCACGTTCTGCATGGAGCACTGGGTGTTATGCACAAACAATGAATCATGGAACACTACAACAAAAACTAATGATGTAATGTATGGTGATTAACATAACAATAAAAAATTAAAAAAAAAAAAAGAATGACAAAACCAAGTATGGGTGAGAATGTAGAACACTGGAACATTGCTGGTAGAAATACAAAATGGTTCAGCGATTTTGGAAAGAGTCTGGCAGTTTCTTACTCACCACATGACCCAGCAATTGCACTCATACGAATTTACCCAAGAAAAATAAAAACACACATCCATACAAAAACTTGCACACAAATATTCATGGCAGCATTATTCAGAAAAGTCTAAACTGGAAACACAAATCCATAAATTTGTGAGTTCATAAAGAAATTACCATACATCTGTACTACTAATAATAGTCAGCAGTAAGAATGAATAAAATATTAGTATACCAGCAACATTTTGCTAATTAAAAGAAGTCAAACACAAAAAAACTACATGTTGTATGTATGATTCCACTGATATGAAATTCTACAAAAGGCATAACTGTAGTGACAAAAAGTAGACAGTGGTTTCCCAGGGCCGAGGGAAGAGGACCAACTACAAAGAGTCACAAAGAAGCTTTGAAGGGTGATATTCTGTATCTTGATTGTGCCTCAAGAAAATAATTTTGATGACTGTTAAAAATATCGTTAAACATACAGAAGTAAACAGAAATAAATGGACTTAACTAGACAATAGATTGTTGATATAATCAAACAGAAAAAATTTATTTCAAGAAGGGCTTTTAATGGGGTGCCTGGGCGGCTCAGTAAATTGAGCATATGACTCTTGATTTTGGTGCAGGTCATGATCTCAGGGTTGTGAGATGGAGCCCGCTTAAGATTCTCTCTCTCCCTCTCCCTCTGGCCCTCCACCCCCTTCAAAAAAAAAAAAAGAAGATAGACTTTTAATAATGTATCTTTAGTAAGCTATAGATAAAAAGAAACGCAAAGCAATCTTAAAAACTGTATCCAATAATGTTATTGTTAATATAGTAGGACAAAGCAAGTAAGAAATTATGTTCCTTTCCTTGGGAACCAAGATTTTTAGCCTAAAGCAAAGAATAAAACCAAAGAAATAGACTTTCATAATAAAAAATTTGAATAAAACAATCAATATAAATTCTTGATTTATTTTTGCCTTTCTAAAAAATACACATTTTTTAGCTCTATCCTCTGGAAAAGGCCCAAAGCTATGATAACCCATTAGCAAAGAACATCTGCAGCATCCAAATCCAAATTAGGGCTCTTTGGAAAAATGGCTGATTTCAGGTTTGGGGCAGAAAATGTGCAAGTTGAGTCTAGGACATCTTGTAGAGGCAAAAAGTGATCAGGTTACAAAAGAGTAATAAGGTTGTATCAAAAGGATACAAGACCAACCTGAAGGGGCTACCACTGGGCAAAGATGGAACAATCTGAACTTCAAAAAGACTTATGATTACAACGTTTTAAATATAAAGACAGGGCAGCTCGGTGGCTCAGTTGGTTAAACGTCTGACTTGATTTCGGTTCAGGTCATGATCTCAGGGCTGTGAGATCGAGCCCTGCAAAAGGCTGGCGCTGGGCATGGAGCCTGGTAAAGATTCTCTCTCTCCCTCTCCTTCTGCCCTTCCCCCTCCTAAATAAAATAAAATATAAAGACATACAAATCTGTTCATTTATGCTGATATTAAAAAAATGAACAAACTCATTATAATAGGTACACCAGGCTGACAACATCTAAACTGAAAGATCACTGAAAGTAGGATAAACAAACATGTGCCTCCTGATGTGATGCAGTAATATTCAGCATCATCTATGAAGTATCTTGTCTCCTACTCCCAAAACTGAACTTCAATATTATTAAGGCTCTAGATCTAAGAGTCTACAGAAATAAATAAATAAATAAATAAAAATGGTGAATAGAGGAACAACTTAAATGACACCAGAAGGAAAACATCTATGAAATCTAGAATGTGGGACATTCTATAGGAAAACATATAAGTGGCATGAAAAAAAGAGAGGTGAGGGGTCGACTATCATAGATTAAGAGAAGAGACTTAAGAGCCATATCAACCAAAGCAACTGCAAACCAAATATACAAATACATTTTTGAGACAATCAGGGAAATATGAACATTGAATAGGTAATTAGATATTAGGGAATAACTTATTAATGTTTATTTTGATATAGATGATAATGATATTCTGGTTACTTTTTTAAAGTAATTTCTGTTAAAGATAGACATTAACATGTTTATGGTGAAATGATATAAAGTATGGGGTTTGCTTTAGAAGTATTATAACAAGAAAAAATAATTTAAAAAAATATAGGGGTAGGATTAGAGATAAAATAAGATTGGGAAAATGCTGATAATTTTTGAAGCTGGGTGATGGGTACTTCTATCTATTTAAAAAATTTCTGAAATAAAAAATTCATAGGAAGATAAACATTTCCATTATGAGATTTTTAAAGAATAGCAATTGTGGTTTAATTCTATACTATTATAGGAAATTCTACACATTTTTATAACATGTCAAATAATGTAAATATGTATTTAATGCAATCTGTAAATCTGTAGATTTCATGTCTAACATTTAAATTAAAGGGATAAGAAAAAAATAATTATCTGGACGGCAGAGAAGACAGAATTTCAATTACTGATTTAGAAAACTTACTTATAACAGGCAATTGAATAATTGATTAAATAGGGATATTAACCAACACATTCAGCCTAATATACTGAAATAATAATATTAATAAATGTTCTCCCTCAAAAGGCAAATTCTTAAAAAATAACTGAAAAGGTTCTTTTAAATCATAAAGCTTACAAAGAACTGACCTACTAAATTTCATGTTATTTGTTATCAGGAGTCAAAATAACACTCACGTTTTGAAGGAGTTGCTCAAACCAGTCATATCCAGTATCTCTGCATGCTGCAACCTAAGTGGGAAAATATGGTGAAACTATCAAAATTAGAAATTTATTTAAAAATCTGAAAAAAAAACAAAAACCAAACCTTTGCTATGTTTTAGCCTGAGGTATATAAATGTCTCAATGCTCTCATTTAAAAAATTATTTTTAAAGTAAAGTGTTCTTTTAGTAAACCAATAATTTACCAATGCTAAACAATTTTATTTTAAAAACACTTTAGAAGATATTCAAGAAATTAGTTTAATGTATTGAAATTAAATAAGGTATTACAGGAAAGGTGGATGGGAGGATGGGTGAAATAGGTGAGGGGGATTCAGGAGTGCATCTGTTGTGATGAACACTGGGTGATGTATGGAAGTGCTGAATCACTATATTGTATACTGGAAACTCTTATTACACTGTATGTTAACTAACTAGAATTAAATAAAAACTTAAAAAATATATGATATTACATTTTGAATTATAACTTCAATTAGTCAGAAAAATCTGTAAGGTTTAAAACAACACAAATAGAAATGTTTGCTTATTATTTTCCTTCTAGGTAGCAGATTTAAAAGACATGAGTGAAACAGAGATGAACTCGTAAAAAACTTATGTTCAAAACATAAAAAGTATTCTGGGTCAAAAAAGTTTATAGCTTATGTGTATAATTAAACATAATGAAACTAATCTTAACTCATGTTTTCTGAAAAAGTACTATCTCATTTGAGGTTGCTATCCCTAAGCTACTGTTACCTATTCATCCACTTCTCCTCCCCCTCTCAGTTTTCAGTCAGTGGAGGAATATGGAAAATTTCAGTATCAGTGCTTGTAAGTAAACGAATGCCAAGAAGTGGTTATGTAGAAATACCAATCTCGTCTTCTTTGCAGCCCTTGAGTATCTCCAGAAATGTAAAGTAAGGGAAGTACAGTTCACCCTGAACAATGCAGGGTTTAGGGATGCTGACCCCTTGCACAGTTGAAAATCTGTGTATAACTTTAATTTCCCTAAAACTTAACTTTTAATAGCCTACTGCTGACCCGAAGCCTTACCAATAACAAAAACAGTTGATTAACACATATGTTGTATGATATATGTATTATATACTATACTCTTACAGGATTGGAGTAAGCTAGAGGAGAGAAAACAGTAGTAAAAAAAATCGTAAGGAAGAGAAAACTGTATTTACTGAAATAAATCCGTGTATAAGTGGACCTGTGCAGCTGAAGGGTCAACTGTAGTATTAAATGTCAAGATTAAGCAAGTATCTCATCATTGTCTCTCTCTTTGTATGAGGGGGTAGGCCTAAACTAGGTTTGCACCCACAGGGACCACACCTTTATTTGAGTCCTTACCACATCAGTGATGTTTAAAATTTTCCTTGTCATTGCTTCTTTGTCATTGTGTGGAGTTGGAGTAAACCAGAGTTTTTGGAATGTTTCATTTACTAATTTCTAGAAGAAAGAAAATTTCAAACTACACAACTACAACAAACATGGCAAAATTCTCAATCCCAAATTCTCATTAAAACCCAAAACAAAGTTGGGGCACCCGGCTGGTTCAGTCACTAGAGCATGCAACTCTTGATCTCTGGGTCATGAGTTCAAGCCCCATGGTGGGCAAAGAATTTATTAAAAAAAAAAAAAAAAGTCCCAAACAAAGCTATAAATAACTAATCAAAACATAAACTACCATGAATTTTTGGCATGAATTTCTCAGTTTTTAAAAACAATCATCAATTTCTTAAATTTATAATCTTTTTCAATTGGTAAAAATTTTAAACAGGTGATACTATCCCTAGCCTAGGAAAGCTGCATAGTATACCCTCAAATGTTTTTGATCAAACTAAAAAATATTTTTACTACTTTTGGGGAGAAGTTGCTAAAAACAAACACAAAAGCAAATACAGGGACAATCATATACACATAAATTCTTTAATGAACAAGATCAAACTTTCAAAGAAGTATTTATTAACTTAGAAAACCAAATACATACCACTTGAAAATTAATTTGATAATAAACTTCCTGCATATAATGTAATCACTACAATGACATTAAATATTATAATTCAATTAGTTGAGATCAGATTTTATTTATGTAAGATCTAGAAATAAAAATGTAAGAAAGTATGTGTTTTTTGAATTTATAATCTAAAAATGTTGACTCACTTGTAAAGGTTTTGTAAGTCATATTTTACATATATACCAACAAAATTTAGATACAATAAACATTAAATTATTTAAAACACTAATGAAAAATGAATTTTAAAGTAGTCACCATTTCATCTTACCTTAATGCCCTCTTCATCATTGACTCTGCGAATCATTTTTACACACATTTCCGTAATTTTTGGAAATGTTGGTTGTTCAATACAGATGTCTCTTAGAATCTTTATTACCCTTTTCCTGACACTGATACCAGTATCCTAAGAACAGAAAAGTATTTTTAAGTATCAGAATAATCAAGCTGCTCAGATGTATGAAATGTGATAAAATGAAATTAGAAAATAAATACCATCAAGCAGTCTACTGACTATTAACATGATAAAGATGGTCTATATATTTCTTCTTTCTATGCTTTCTTATTACTGTTACTACAAATATGGGTTATTATATTGTTTTACTTTTAAAATATGATATCCAAGACATGCAAAAATATTAAACAGCACTGAACACGAGACTAGGACATAAGCTCACCAAAATTAAATGGGGTAACAAATATGAAGCTTTTAGAATAGTGGCACTTAAACAGCATATGAAGTATTTTTTTTTTTTTTAAAGATTTTATTTATTTATTTGACAGAGAGAAACACAGAGAGAGAGGGAACACAAGCAGGGGGAGTGGGAGAGGGAGAGGGAGAAGCAGGCTTCCCGCCGAGCAGGGAGCCCGATGCGGGGCTCGATCCCAGGACTCTGGGATCATGACCTGAGCCGAAGGCAGATGCTTAACGACTGAGACACCCAGGCGCCCTGCATATGAAGTATTTTTAACAAAAGTGTTAAATCTAAATCTAATCGAACCATTGTCCCAATCATCTTATAGTTAATAAGAAATGAGGAAATAACAAGACTGACTCTGGCCTGTTTAAATGAGTCAATGTCATGGGGGAAGTGTATAAAAAAGAGAGAATACTCTAAATTTTATTTTATTTTTTTTAAAAGATTTTATTTATTTGACAGAGACAGCGAGAGCAGGAACACAAACAGGGGCAGTGGGAGAGGGAGAAGCAGGCTTCCCGCTGAGCAGGGAGCCCGATGTGGGACTCAATCCCAGGACTCTGGGATCATGACCTGAGCCGAAGGCAGCCGTTTAACGACTGAGCCACCCAGGCGCCCAATACTCTAAATTTGAAAACATGATCATCAAATGCAAAGTATGATCTTTGACTGGATTCTGTTTAAAAAAAAAAAAAAAGAGAAAATAAATTTTTTCCACCAATTTTTGAGACAGTTGGAGAATTTGAATATAAACTGGTGATTAGATGTATATATTATTTATTTATTTTTTATTTATTTATTTTTTATTTTTTAAGATTCATTTATTTATTTGAGAGAGCGAGAATGAGAGAGAGAGAGAGAGTAGAGGGGGGAGGGTTAGAGGGAGAAGCAGGCTCCTCGCCGAGCAGGAGCCCCATGCGGGACTCGATCCAGGGACTCCAGGATCATGACCTGAGCCGAAGGCAGTCGCTTAACCAACTGAGCCACCCAGGCGCCCGATTAGATGTATTTAGAGACTGTTAATTTGGTTGGGTGAGATAATGGTTTTTGTTTATAAGGGCAGTACCCACATTTTTTGGAGAGGTAGGCTGAAGTATCCACAGAAGAAGTAGCAAAATGTTTAATTTAAACTAATTTAGCAAAAAATATAGATGAAATATGGTGGTAGATACATGAGTGTTCACTGCACTTAACTCTTCACAAATTTTCATAATTAAAGAGTTTTAAAAATAAATAAAAAGCATTGGACACTTAATGTACAAATTATTTCCATTGTGCATTCTGACAATCGTGAAAATATTTTAGGATATACTACTTGGGTAGGTGCTGTCAGTTCATTAGCTTTGAGAATCTTCTTGATTTCGCCTTTCATTCTTGAAAAGACTAAGGCACTAAAAGGAAAAAATTTCTTCCACTCTTTCCTTAAATTCTGTTTCAATCAAGATTTTATGCTAGTTGAAGCTGAAATTATCTTGAACTCTCAGTCACATAATATTCTGATAGCAGACTAAAGGTGATAAACTCTTGTCACTGTGGGAACACCCAATCCTGTGCCTGACACACTTCTGTTAACAGACGTCAGTATGCCTACAGTGGGTGATGTGGAGATTCCACAGATATTCTGTAATGCCAATATTTCCTGTTTCCTTTTATTATCCAGGAAAAGGCTTCAGGACCAGAGAATTCCATGACATACAAGAAAAGAATATCTTAGAATAGTATTTCTTAAGTTTGTTCTTAAGACTCAAATGGCTTTCTCATTTCATTTGCAGGTATCTAAAGTTTGCCATAATTCAGCTTTAAGGAAACATGCAGATATACACAAAGGATCCAAAAATATAGTCAGATACCAAAATTCTGCACTTAGCTCTCAATGAAATAGTTCTTCTTGTTTATATACATACATACAAATTTATTCTAGATTCCTGTCCAAAATATTTATGCCATTGTAGTTCCTATCATTTACTCAGTGTAAACTTGCCCCATTAAAAGGCAGTACTACTTGAAAAAAGGAGCCCAATTTTCGACAATGATTTGTTTTACAGTATCGAGCAGTCCTCCTCTTGAAACATGCCCTTCTTCAGTTCTTTGTTTGGGCCTGGGGCTGAGTGGGTTTGAAATCGGTGTCTCCTGCCCTTGCTGGCACTCCGTCCAATCATTAGGACTCTTAACTCTCAGCTCAAGGTAAGGTAGGAATGGAGGACCTTTTTTCTACTTTCTAAATCTGGGAGACTGGAGATGAGAATCTGCCCAATACTTTGCTGTCCAGCCACCGCTTTCTGGATTCGATTCTTGGCACCAGGAGTACCTGCCAGCTTCCCCTGCCTTCCAACCCACTGACTTGTCAGCACTCTAGGGTCACAAACCTTAGCTTTTAATTCTCAATCTGGTTTAAACTGTCTTTAGGGTGGATATGTGAAATAAACATTGACAGGTTTTCTGGGGGTTGGGGGGGGAGAAACATGTCCCCCTTTAGAAAGTTGCTACAGTATAGAGATTAGGCAATATAAATACATGACTGATATCTACTTTTCTAGTTTAACAATTAAAAAAAATGTGATACTAGAAAGGCAAAATTATATTTATGAATCATAATAAAAATGACAAAACAAACATACCAATATTCTTTCAATCAGCATATCATAATACTGCTCAGCAAGCTGAGGTCGACAAAGAACAAATCGACCTAATAATTCTACTGCTGCTTCTCGAACACTAGTGGAGTTATCCATTAATCGTCCATGAACTCCTCGTTGCATATCAAGCTAAAGGAAAATGAAGAAAATATAATTTATACTAAGTAGAGCTAATATTTTAACTTGAATGCAGTACTCAAATAAGAAGAATCATTTGTGCTCTTCTTTACCCTTGCTAGAATACTGGGGTCTACAGCAACAACCTCAGATAAACACTTCATTGCTTTTGTTCGAACAGCAATTGCGTTTTCACCAAGAACTCGAAGGATCTGCCAAGCAAACATTGATATTTTCAAAATTTTAGTATAACATTTAACAAAAAATAACATGAAAACATGCAAAAGAAATGAAAATACTGTATTTACATCCCTTTAACTTTTATATGAGTAAAAGATGTTATCTTACTGATCCAAAGTTTTAACTTGAAGGTCAGTACAGTAAGTGAGGCATTCTATACTCTAGGGCCTTTCCTTTATCCTGGCATTCTCAATTAAACCGGTTTTTTATTGCTATGTTTCATTTGCAAGGACACGTAGCCCTACTAAAACCTTGCTATGAGTAACTAATTCAGGATATTTAGTATCATTTAAGTAATAATTTGGTAATTCAGTAACAACATCATTCTACCTACACCATGTATGTATATTCATACAGATATATACCCATTTATCTGTAAAACAACAATCAATACATAAAAGTCAAGCAAAAAAAAAAAAAGACCTTTAACAAATATGGAACACAGAAACAAATGCTACTTTCATAATCTCTTAAAGTATCTGTTCTCAACAACGAATAGACATAAACTACCCCACAAATATCCATAATCAGAAAAACCAATATCATTGCATAAGGAATTCGGGTCCAGTTTACCTGTGTCAAATAAATATCAAAGCTCTGGGCAAACGGCCTCATAGAGGCCAAGTATCGAACAATCAAACAAGCATCATCATAGTCCACAGTATCAGAGTTCATCCTACAACAGAAAGTCATTAAATTTTTATTTATTTAATTTTTTTGCAAAGAAGATAAATAGGTATCAGAGACATAACTAACTGAAAATGTAAGATGCTTTCTCTCTGGATCTTACTTTAATGTGCTGAACTGAGAAGGTGTGGTTTTGATAATGCTTCTAAGAAACTTTTTCCGGTTTTCAGCTCGATGCATGATTTGACCAGTTGTCTCAACTTCCTTCGCATGATGTGTTCCTTCAGATGATTCTTCATCTTTTTGTGTTTTCATCGCTTTTTCTGTTTCCAGAGTTGTATCACGGAACCACTGGGCTATATAGAATTTGCGAGAAAACTGAAAAGAAAATAGATTAAGACTTGAGCTTGATGAAATTAGCGAAATTTCAAAATGAAATCAGTAACAAAATTTCCAATCCATTGATAAAATGCTCACTCTCAGGAATAAATATTAAGGTGTACTTTAAAGCAACTTCCAGCAGATAAAAACAGATTTTAAGAAAGCTGGAAGGTTTGACTATTGAATGATAGAAAACGTATTATTTTACTTTGTCTTAACACTTGTATTAATGATGTCAAAAGATAATTTGATAAACACAGTTGTATTAAATCTAGAATACTACTATCAATTACTTAACAAACGACAGTATCACACATAGGGCAGTAAAATTATACAGAAGATAGGTCAACTGGGAAAGTTTAGAACAATAGGATACAAGTCTAAAGGTAAAAACTTTAGTAACTTTCAAAATACCCCCTTACTTCTTCAAGAAATACACAGCCAGTTATTAGTGAAATATTTTAACACTGAGGCACACCTATAATCTGTTCCTTTCAATGCAGACCGAAAACCAGCAGTAGTTGGTTGAAAAGCTTAGTTATCTCTTTAGACTGCATATCTCATCAGCAAAAAAAATAAAGAAGTACCCTACTGCATGCACACTGTTTCCTCATACAGTTCATAAATTTTATATACGAACCTATTATACTAATAATTTGGATATATAATATACATAAAATTATAAAAATATAATTAAGGATTGTATTTAAAAATATACACATGGAATTCTAATACCTTCTTTTCATATGCTAATAGATCACCTCAAGCACAACCTGGGCCATGTCTACTGTGAGAAGCAATGATCTAGCTCAGTCTCAAAGATAACTATGAAAAGATGTCTAACTATTTCCCATGTCACACCATTTTAGTGTAATATAATATCTACCAGAATTTCATGAGACAAATCAATCTATAATCATTCTTTTTTGTTTAGATCATCAAGTACCCTTCTGTTTCAAAAATCAGTATTCCAAATAACTTTCCTTTTCAGGACACTTCTCAATTTTCTTTCAGACCCAATTTGAATCTGATGTGTTATTTCCAAAAAAGGGAGAAAAGGTTCCTACCACTAGTGAAGGATCGGTCTCAGTGTTTTCATCCAAGTAATCAAGCAATGCTTTCTGCAGTTGTTGTATTTCATCTTCTCCTCCTGAAACCTACAAAATAAACCAAGTAAGAACAAAAAAGATATGGGGCGCCTGGGTGGCTCAGTCAGTTGGGCGTCTGCCTTCAGCTCAGGTCATGATCCTGGAGTCCTGGGATCGAGCCCCACATCGGGCTCCCTGCTCAGCGGGGAGTCTGCTTCTCTCTCTGCCCTTCACTCTGCTCATACTCTCTCCCTCTCATAAATAAATAAAATCTTAAAAAAAAAAAAAGAGTGCTATTTTTGAAAAACATATTATTAATTGATAGCTGAGACTGAGACTGGCCTCCATTTTTATGAACTATATGTCATCTTTATTTGAAGGAGGTGCATAGGTAGTGGACATAAATATTATCAGAATAATGTGTTAAGTATTCAGAAATAGGAAGGTCCTATCACTGGTTTTCTGTATGGAAAAAAAGAGGCCATTCCAAACTTTTAATCTAAAAATGGAAACTGTTATTATCTGTTTTACTATTTGTTATAGCTGTCTTTGGGATATTTAAAAACATTCTGAAAGAGAAATACTTTTATTTATAATACAAAAGAGTACTTTATTTCATGTAGGATATTAAATATATGTTCACTTGATCTAGGAACAGAAAGATACTGAATCTTAAGGTCCTGTCATGAACAATATACAGCGAGAAACCGTGAGCTGACATTCATGTCTACAGCTTATACTCTAGCTTTACCACACAAAATGCCAATATGGTTTAGAATATCTCTAAGTAGAAAACAAAGACTAGAATAACCCATGTTCTAAGAGTGTGGCGAAATGGATACATGGAGAAATCCATCATAGCACTGTACTAGGACAGTGTAAATTGTCCAAAAGCAAGGTGGAGGTATGTCAAGAACCGTAAGAATATTTACAAATGATCCCTCCCCTCAAGTTTTACAGTGTACAACCGACATGATCATATGTTATGAAGAAGTCCTAGGTCCACTCTAAGAAATACTGAAACCGGGCACCTAGGTCTTTGTTTCTAAATTACCATTCTCCAATAAAAAGAACCAGTAGTATTTGGTGAAATGGCAGATTCCAGGGCTGAGGCAAGGAAAGTAAAAGAGGATCAAGGATCCTGAAACATCTTGTGCCACAAAGTAAAGTTCTCAAAGAAAGATGGGATGGGAATATATAAAAAAGATACAAAAGCCAGCTAAAAGGGGCTCTCACTGGTTATATCTAGGACAATCTGAGCATTAAAATAATGATAGCAACAAATTATAACCTATGAAACAGAATAGGAATGGCAGCATTATTTTAGATGGGAGTATCATATTAATGGTAATTTCTTGCTTTTCAAAAGTGTACTGGGATATTTAAGCAAGAGTTCTTGTTTATAGAAAATATACACACTAAGCAGTGGTTCTCAAACTTTAGCATTCATTAGAATCACCTGGAGGGTCTATCAAAAAACAATGCTGGGCCCCACCTACAGGAATTTCCTATTCAGTAGGAGAGTCCTGAGAATTTGCGTTTCCAGCAAGTCCCTAGGTGATGTTAATATTAGTACTTCTTGTCCAGGGAATCATACTTTGAAATTCAAGGGTAATGGGGGCATTAAGTTTGCTCAAATAGTTCAGAAAAAAAAAATGAACACACAGATATACGTGACATATACACAGACACACACAGATACACATGTATATTTTGCAGGCATGTAAATGTTGCACAAAGATAAAGCAAATGTTATAAAATATCAACAATTAAGGAATTAAGGAATTTGGGTGAAAGGTTTGTGGGAACTCTTTGTACTATTCCTCTTTTTTGTGTTTAATATATAAATTATATTAGTAATATAAATTATTTCAAAATACAAAGTATACTAAAAAAAATGTAAAATGCATTTCTAATGGCCAGCATGAATATGGCTATGAATGTTAAAAAAAAAAAAAAAAGAGTAGAAAGAAAATGAAAACAGTTGTATATGGTAGGATTAGAGATCATTTACCTAACAATTTTCTTAAGTCACTTTTAGCATTAGTAGCACCTCACGCACACTTAAAAAAAAGTGAAGCAATAAAACACGTTTTCTGCCAGACATGAAATATCTATTTAATAAAATGAAAGGAAGACCTCCTCACCTTTCCCCAATATAAAAAAATTTTCAAAATTCAAAGGTATAAAATGACTTGATTGGGAATGCTAAATCATCTTAGTAAACTAAAGATTTAAATAAAACTTAAACGAAACAGAAAACAGCATCATACATTTATAAAAGCAGTTCACAGAAAGAAAGTAAACTAAGGATTTATATAAATCACTTAAAAGTTCCTGTTAGACACTATAATATACCCAATGGTATTAACTTTCTCTGTGGGGCTTTTGAAAAGCCCACTTTTAGAAATGTAAGATCTTACTTTGAATCTATAAAATGAAATGCAACACCAATATAAGAATACCTAAAGAAAGTACTTAACTAATATTTATCCTCATAATTTTAATCCTTTATCTCAATACCTGTTTTAAAATTCGTTCTATAGACCCTTGATCCATTTTGCTTGTAACAGCATCTTTCCTTAATCGTGCAGCAACAGTTCCAAGGTAATCAAGAGATGCCACTCTTAAAGCCATCTCTGTTGACTTGTTACTGAATTGATGAACCTAAACATAAAAATAATTTTAATTTAATTTAATCAATTTATAAATTTTTAATAACAATTTATCATATAAATTCCAAATCTATGTTGTATTATCTGAAAATTTAAACAATTTTTGTGATATTGTTCCATAAGTGACTGCCTTTTGAGAGTTTCTGGAATCTGACATTTTCATTAAAAAAAAAAAAAAAGCATAGATTAATCCTAAGAACACAGTCATTTTCTTTAAATGTAGGCTCAACTGCTTACTTGTGAAAAATGGGATATTACTGAATAAGAACTTCTTATGCTGGAATTCTAATGCCTATGAAATGTTATCTTGGTTTCAGAATAGTATTACTACATTTTCTGGTTCACAGAATGTAAGGTCCCAAAAGCTTTGTAACAATTTGCATTGCACAAGTTTAAATAAATTTTAAAAATAAAAAGAGAAATCATAATATTTCTTTGCATTTTCCTATTGTATTACATGAGAACTAGAAAGTGTCATGTTTTTAGAAATACTCTTAATGATGACAAAGTGTTCATGTTAATCAGTTTCATGCTTTGAAATGAATTAACTGCAGTAACTTATGACTCAGTGTTGAGATGCTTTTAACTAACAATATGGCACTTCCAAACCAAAGAAAAAAGTTTTTAAAGCACTGCTATCTTATGTAATGAAATGAAAGCACCAAAATCACAAGATTTCAAAGTTTTCTACAAAATACTGACAATACTGTGTACAGTTATGCACATGCAAAAATAAAGATGCAATGGTCATATTTCCTTACACATTTTTAAAGAATTCATCATCTGTGAATCAGAGTACATCCTCATTATGTTGTCTTCTAGTAATCTAATAATCTTTAAATGCTATACTCTTACCAACAGTCTCCCTAACAAACTAAGGAGTAGTTCAGCAGCTGGCCATTCAGGCTTATTGACTGTTGAAAGAAGGTCTTGAACAAAATTTTCAAATAGTGGTCTGTAATCTTCTTCACCTTGCTTACTACCACATCTGTTTGAAGATAAATAGTGAAAAGGCTGTGAATTTAGGTGACATGTCTACCAATATGATTGAAATTTTGTTAACTAAGTTTTCTTTTCCCCATATCTCATAACAAGTTATAAGAGAGTACATTAAATATAACATGGCATAAAATGAATCTATTTCTCAAATTTCATTCTTGCCCCTGCTAGGGAATTCATTTATTGCCTAGTATAAACACTACTTTTCAGCAAGTACACCACATTTTTAAAAATGACCATTCTTTCTCTGAGATTACCACAAATTCTTATGAAGGCCGACTAAACCACTCTCTACAAACTTTCCTATTCAATTAGAATTCTCCAATATTTACTGAAGAAAAATTACAGAATTTCAATCTAGTACTTCAACTTGTGGAGTCAAACATATAAGTAAGTTCCCAAGAAGATTTTAGTATTTCAAATGCCTCATTTTAAAGATTAGGAGACCAAGGACAAAGGTGACATATTTAAAGTTCAGGTTATGGCAGGAAATTGGATTAACCATTTACTTAAAATAAATGAACTATTTTCTATACTGGGGAAATAAAAATCAGATTATATTAGTTTTGCTCACTTTTTAAGGAAGATGGAAAGGAAGTTTTGGGCTGTTCTCATGGCTGTTTCATAAGAGTTGGTAATGACAACATCTTGGTCAACCTAGATTGAGAAAAATGAATTTACATAGATATAAGAATCAAAAAAATAAGTTCATTCAGTTGCTACTGTCATGTTATTACTGAATAGGGGCAATACATTTAAACATTAAGAAGCTTATGGGGCACCTGGATGGCTCAGATGGTTAAGCATCGACTCTTGATTTCAACTCAGGTCCTGAGATGGAACCCTGCTATGGGCGTGGAGCCTGCTTAAGTTTCTCTCTCTCCCTCCCTCTGCCTCTCTCCAAAAAGAAGCTTAAACTATTCTTTTATATATAAAGACAGAAGCTACAATTAGTGAACACATTTTAACACTTTATAAAAACTAAGTAAAAATACTGAGTTTATTTTAGTTTATTAAAATATGAAAGAGTAACACACAAATGTGGTTAGCAAATGCAGTATCAATAATTTCTTATGATCTAGGTCAGAAGAAGAAATTGAAACTACAAAAAGAATTTAGAAAAAGACATTTCAAGTTCCAAGTTTAGGAAATGCTGCAATACAATACAAAATAAAATTCAATTCCTTCATGAGAAATTTCAAGATTAAGATATAAACAGTCAATTCAAAGTTGTGGAAACCCAAAGGTGAAAAAATACATGAAAAAGCTCACTAGTTACCAGGAAAATGCAAAATAGAACATGGTATCATTTCAGACTACTAGGCAAAATCTAAAAGAAAGAAAATAAACTAGAATACTACTTTTTTGAGCAAACCGACAAGTTCTAGTAAAGTTAAAAATACATGTACAAAAAAATATACATGTACACTATGATTTAATATTCTACTTCTAAGTATACGTAGAGAAACTCTTAAATCGTGATACAGTTATAGATGTTTAACCCAAGTCAAGAGAATCTGGTATTAGTTATTATGTATTAAAAACAATGTTGACTGAAAAAACAGCTGTAAATATGTCACTATATCATTTACGTAAGTTTAAAAAAATTCTACGTCAGGGGTGCCTGGGTGGCTCAATCGTTAAGCTCTGCCTTTTACTCAGGTCATGATCCCAGGGTCCTGGGATCAAGCCCTGCATCAGGCTCGCCGCTCAGCGGGAAGCCTGCTTCTCCCTCTCTCATTCCCTCTGCTTGTGTTCCTTCTCTCGCTGTGTCTCTCTCTGTCAAATAAATAAATAAAATCTTAAAAAAAAAAAATTCTATGTCAAATGTATGCACATAACTAAATAAATAAGTAAATGGAGGGAGATAAACATTCTCGTGATACCTGTCACCAAAGACAAGGAAGGAAAGACTGGAGAGAAAACAATCAGATTGGGAGAGCGACCTCAACTTTTTTGATAGGCATTTTTCACTTATTTACTTACTTAATTATATACTATTATACACATATGCAAAATTCTGAAAACAATGGAAGAGAGAAACAAAATCATTCCTGTTTCTTTTTAACCTTTTATAATAGTATAAGAACCTGGAAAAATTGTAAGCTTTGATGGGTAAAAGCTACAAAACCAAGAGCAAATCTTAGCTATAGTTACTCAACAGTGAGGCATAAACTCATCTTCTGCACGGGAATTACATTAATCATATTACAATTATATGTTATGGAGTAGTACAGATATTATATATTATAATATTCACTTGCACATTCACTATCTAACTTCAAACTTAGTGGTTGGTATGAAAGGCTTGTTAGCTATTATCATTCTCATTTTATAGCCAAAGAAACAAACTCGGATTAAAATGATCCTTATGTCTCATGACTGGTAGACAAAATAGTACCAGAACTCATGTTTCCTAAAAATTAGTCTAGTGCTCTACAAGGATCCTAAAGACCAACCATAAAGCTCTAATTAAGAACGTCAGTTTTGTAAGAATGGCAGAGAATTTAGGTGCTTCTTCCTATAAAAGTACAAAGTTATAAAAGATTCCTTACTTTTTTATTTGAGTCCTCTTCTGAATTAGAGTCCTTCTCTGATGATGGTAAGTGTACAACACACTGAATTAGTTGTAAAACCAGTGCTGTAACCATCTGAATATACATAGGCTCTCCATCCATATCACTACTATTTAACCTTTAATGGAGAAGAAAATATTTAAATCATACAAAGAATGAGAATTTCACTCTACATGTCATCTATCATCTGAAAATTTCAGGATGCTTTACTAATATTTCTAGGCATTATCTTTAGTCCTTGTAATAGTGTCCTTAAGTCAAATTATTTTTAATAAATTAGAAAAGTACCAATTCAATGTCTATACATACTTAGATAATTGTCAAAGGAAAATGCAATATTTAATACAAATTTCTATACTCTATATGCACTGCAGGCAAAGATTTATACATGAAAAATGTCAAATATTTCTCAAAATGATTTTTAAAATGAGCAAAGTCTTCTAGATTTCCAAATGCTCATACATTCTGGTACTCATTTTCTTATTAAAATCTGATACACAGTCAGCTCTTGATCATCTGTGGTAGGGTATGAGGGCAGTGGCATGGAATATAAAAAAACCAAATTTAAATCTTTAAGTCTAAAGATACTGTAAAGGTGTAAGAATTCTCTTATATGCTGATAATTATTTTACATAAGACAGCCTTCAAAACAATCTAAATATAACCCTATATGCCAGGTCAACACACTTAATCACTCAGGAAATTATAATGGTTATGATAATGATGATGATTCCCCAGGACAACAAAGACAATAATGCTGACTACAGCAGTGGATAACATTTCTTAGTTACCCTGTTGCTTAGTGATTTAAGAGCTTTTAATCTTCACGTCTATTCTCCATACTGCTGCCAGAGTAATCTTCCAGCTTTTAAACATATTATTTAATGACTTTCTACTGTATAAAGGATTAAGTCCAAGTTCCTTAGTATGGCTTATAAAACACTTGAACTGCCTTTGACTTTTTCAAGCCACATTCCCTATCATGGCTTAATCAGGGATGATTTTGCCCCTCAGGGGACATCTGCCAGTGTCTAGAGAAAATTTTGGTTGTCACAATTGGAAGGGGTGGGTAGGTGGGTGGTTTTCTTGTCATCTAGAAGTTATAGGTCAGGGATGTTGCTAAGCATCTTACCATGTACAGAACAGCCTTTCACAACAAAGTATTAACTGCCCAAAATGTCAAAAGCATCATGACTGAAAAACCCTGTCATAGATCTTTACACCTGAGAATCAATGAACTTCTCTTTAAGTCCCCCAAACATGCACTGTTTTTTCACATATCTAAGCTATTCTTCATGCTGCTCTGACTAAATTGCCTTTTATTTGATCACTAAAATAAAAATCACAGTTGAGGAATAAATTTATAAGGGCTACAATGTAATGTAATTCTTCACTGTACTTAGCCTTTGATATAATTAGTTACCTGAAGTTCCTCAAACTCCTCTTGCTGGTTGGTAATCTTGCAAGTGAAGTAAAAATTTCTTCCAAAATTAACTGCCTATGTTTTTCATATCTTGAGAATACCTGTTTAGTAATTATAAGATTTCAAATTTAGTTTATATTTATTTGAAAACAAAAATGATATACACATGATAAAAAATATCATCTGTCATTTACAATGAAAATGTTTTCAACATCTTCAATGACAGTGACTTAATTTACACAACTTTTCCATCATTAATTACAACATTCTTGTAGAAGTCAGAGTATACTAGTTTCATTTAGAGGAGTATACTATCTTGGAGATGGAAAGACAAAATGTAAATGATTTTAAACAATTCTGATTTAATTGTAGATATTAAGGAATTATTAATGGAAATATTTTTTAAAAATTTAGAAGGGAAAAATAAAACAAGACAAAATCAGAGAAGAAGATAAACTGTAAGAGATTCTTTATCATAGGAAACAAACTGAGGGTTGCTGGAGGGGAGGGGGTGGAGGGATGGGGTAACTGGGTGATGGACATTAAGGAGGCACGTGATAATGAGCACTGGGTATTATATAAGACTGATGAATCACTGAACTCTACCTCTGAAACTAATAATACACTATGTTAATTAACTGAATTTAAATAAATTAAAATAAAATAAAAATTTAGAAGAGTTTAAGATATAAGGCAAACAAAAATAGTCCTTATGCTGAAATACATCTATGGAAATTCAATCTGCATTAAATTTTGCAAATTTGGATTAAATGATATCAATATTATTTTTCCAGGGGGATAACTAAAAGTACGAATTTATACTTACTGCAGTGACTAACTTAATGGCACATAATTGTAGTTCACTGACATTTTCCACAAAAAATGGTGTTATTCCCATTGATGATACCTGCACACACAAAACGTAATCGGTATACATCTCTACTTGATTTCGGTAACATTCTACCTTAACTAAATTCCAAAACATTCATAAACTTACTGGAAAAAACTGAGAGGTCATTTTCTTTCCCCTCATTAATCGTTAGTATCGATCTAGTTCTTTCTCTGCTCCTTTCACCCTCAAGCACAGTACATTAGTACATACTTTCTTTCCATAGCCGCCATTCCTCTGATCTCCACATTTTGGGTTGATAAATGTTACAATATAAAGAAACAATACATTTTGCTACTCTGGATGAAAATATTCTGGCATATTTCAAAGGAAGTAATCATTTACCTTTCAAAGAATTTATGGAGTTTAGAGTTTATACTATATTCACCTATCTTTTGCCCTAAATGTGTCTTTTTAAAACTTCCCTGGACTTGTATTTCTTCATTTTATATATATTCTGAATGGAAAAAATTAACATAGTGCTGGCATTATTACCGAGCGAGCAAGGTTATACTGAACTCACTTAGACCCTCTATTCTTACATAGTTTGGTCTAAAATTGAACAAAATGCTTAAAAAAAAAACTTACCTGAAGAATTGTTGTGTCTGTAAGAAGCTGTATCTCTAGCAATTCTGATAAGCTGCTAACAATGTCACAAACTTTATTATAAAGCATTACTATTACTCTCTGCTTATGGGTAGAACATTTAGCCCGTTTTGCCTTTGAACTTAACAAGCCTCCTAAAATGAAAGAAAAAATTCAAACAAGTAATTTATCAACTTTTAATAATTTTTAATAAACAGTAATAAAATTGTATTCTGAATTAAGAGAACACTTTTTTTGGGGGGGGGGGGAGATTGTGCTACATAAAAATATAACCTGGCAAATAAAGCTGGTTATTTATTAAAACAGAAAATTATTCTCTAGGGATATCTAGATAGCAAGTAATCATTCTTATAACAGATAATCTATGGTACATTCCAGTGGCTACTAAATTCTTGTAAAATATGTATCTTTATTTCTATTTTTTCTCATTGGTGCAGGACAGTAAGATTATATTTCCCTTTAAATTAACGTGCAATTATTAAACAATAATTAATTGTAGATTATTCATAAACCAAGTTATGTCCCCTTCTCGTTAAATGTACATGTTAACTATTTCACTGCTCGTTTATTAAGGTTATAAATAAGAGAAAGATTATACATCTTGAATCAATCCATTTTGTAGATAACTAATATTCTGCATAAAATTAGGGTGAAGTGATAAATAGAACCAGAAGCTAATATTATCTGGGATTTTCCCTGCCCAGTAGAAATTACTTCCATTTTATGTAAATATTTGTTAAAGAAATTATACTTGAACAAGTACTGGATTAACTAAAAGTTCTAACTCTAGCCAAATCAAAGCCAGTATTTATTACAATTTATATGATCTAGTAATTTTTGTGCCATTTTAAGTTATTGCATTCTGACCCATCCAACATAATAAAATTAACAGATAATTTAGACATAATATTCAAAAACTTCCAATATAAAAAGGCAAACTAACCTCCGTGAGGATCTAATCTGTAAACAGGATCATACTGAGGATAGAGTGTATTCTGCAAATGAAATTTAGTGTACTGTATAACTCTTTCAATTACATCCTCAATATATACAGCTTTTGGCATGTTAGGGGATGTCATAATGTTGATAGTTGTAAGACAGGCATCTGCTGATTTTGTAACTCTCTCCATGATAAGGTCTCTCCATAATCTTTCTTCTTCTTCAGTATCGTTATTCTATAAAACAGTACATTGTTAATGAAATGGAAATAAACATGTTTATGTTAAAATATTAAAAAAAATGATATATTCGATTTTCATGGTGTTTTGATGTATATACATTTCTTTTTTTTTAAGTAAGCTCTACGCCCAATGTGGTGCTTGAACTCATGAGCCCAAGATCAAGAGTCATGTGCTCTATCTACTGACTGAGCCAGCTACGCGCCCCGATGCATGTACATGTATATTCATAAACATCAGGAATGAAGTACAAATACTGATGTTACTTTAAGATTTTTGTTTCAAAGTTTTCAAATATAATATATTCTATCTCCTAATTCACCACTAGATGACACTCCAATAACAAAATTATAGTATCTTCCATGTACTTTATCCAAACCTAAGATTTTAGGAAAGACTGTAATTGTATATAAATAACTTTGTTTGGAGTATAAACATGATAGTCAAAACTCTGCAAGTTCTGTTTGCTGTTGTGAGAACAAAGCGAAAATTAAAACGACGAATGGTAGAGCTGCATTTAAAAGTAGTAAAATGTTATTGACTCAATCATTCCCATTATTTGTTTTTCAAAAACACAGTATTTTTGAAACAGATACTAAAAAGTAGTTATTATGCAGACTACCGAAAACATAATTTATTTTCTAAAATGGGTAATTCGACAACTGACAGAAGATTGCATTTTAATTTACACACTAGTAACTTACATTACCAATGGGAAGGAGTGCTTTTAATCTCACTGAGAGTGAAAATCCTTCTATCACATGTTTACTTATGAAATACTAACTTTATACTCTAGGAATACTTTCAAATACATGCTATTCAAAGCATATACACTGGGAAATGAAGCAAATAAAAGCACGATATATGTAAAACAGAGAAGGGCTTTCCAATCACTAATGCCTACAAACTCCATTACTTTTTTCCTAACTCTAAGCTTTCTTCCATTTAACTGCTTACATACCTACTTAAAAAAATAAGATAAAGCAGCTTTTCTTTAATATTAAAATTGCTGTATGGAAGAGTCAGTTAAGGAGGTTTATCATTCATGTAAAATGTTAAGATTATCTGCAACACATTAAATAATGTTACGGCTTCAGGAATTAGAATAACTTCATTAAGATTGAGTCAGGCAGCTCTCCAGAACTCTAGATTCTTGAGATTAATTACAGTTTCTTGTCAAAGTGTTTCAAATATAGTTTGAAGACTAAGGATATAGCAGATTGCCACTATTGGTTTCTCTAAGCCCTTTGTTTCTTTTTTTTAAGCCCTTTGTTTCTGATTCAAAAGCTGATTTAAAAAGGGCATTGGAAAAATACAGATATATTTAAGAAACCATAGAAATACATCTGAGTTTATTTTTCTACATTTTTTATTCCATGTAGATCACTTAGCAATCCTGTGGCTTCGGCAAACTCAAGAACATTTCTCTTATAAGATCCAGTGCATGTACTAAATATATACAGTATATATGCATATATGAGATCGCTTCTTGGCCTTTTGGCTAAGATCAAGTATATGCATATATGAGAATGGAAATACATATATCAAAAGTGTTAATAGTGGTTATTGCTAGATGAAAATATGGACCTTTTTGAGCTTGTGGTTTGGAAATTTTCTGCAATAAGGAAAATTCAGTAACTTAAAACTTTTCCAAATTCTTATCTCATTTTAATGCCCATAAGTATTAGTGTTCGTATTCATTAATGGTAGAGCTATCAAGATCAATTCGAATATACATATGATTTTGAAAGTCTGCTACAATGCTAAGAAGGAATATTCCAGACAATTTACTTTTATCAGTTTATAAACCATTACATTATGTTGCTACTGTTTTTGACATAAAGGTACTAAAATATATTAACAGTTGCTGTTAATGTTTATTGAGAACTTAATATATGGAAACATTGTTAAGCACTGTACATGAATTAAATTATTTAATACTTTCAATGACCATTTGAACTAGGTATAAAAATGGTATAGAGGTGCCTGGGTGGTTTAGTCGGTTAAGCGTCTACGTTCCGCTCAGGTCATGATCTCAGGGTCCTGGGATCAAGCCCCATGATGGGCCCCCTGCTCAGGTGGGAGTTTGCTACCCCCTCTCCCTTTGTCCCTCCCCCCACTCGTGTGTGCTCTCTCTTGCAAATAAATAAAATCTTAAAACAAAAAAAAGGTATATAAGGATTACTGTTTTAGGATACAGTATAAGGTTTCTATTTAATTCTCCAGGAAGGTCAAGAAAAAGAATTACTATCATTTCATAAATGAAAAAAATATTTTAAACACAATCATACACAAGGAAGAGCATAATGTAAAATTAAAGAACAGTCCTGTAAATTGAAATGAATTTACATCTGTTGTCTGTTTAGGTCAAAGCTGTGAATCAACAATGTAATTTTGAATTACTAAAAGTGTAATTTAGTAGCACTGCTAATGAATGAAACAAGCTCAAAAAAAAATGAAATTTGAGATTTCCCCTATAAATCAGAGTTCTTTTGAAAAAAACTTGTATCTTAACAATAGTAAAGGTAAAATTAACAATATGGATCTTGAACTTACATGATTTAACAAAGTGGAAAGCTTTGACCCATCTTGAATATTCTTCTCCAAGATATTTAGGACTTTCACAGTTTTGTCAGTGGAAAGCTAAAATAGCAACATATATATATATTTTTTTTAATCAATAATTGGTAAAAGTGATAAATTATTCAAGAAACATGTACAATTATCACCTTTGGGCTATGGAACATAAAACATTACCACCCACTTAAAGAGTGGGAAAATTTTCCCACTTAGATTCTCTACTTAAATCTGAATTATGTAGAGAATTAATCACTTGTTTCTGAAAGACAGAAAAGCAAACACAGAATGGGCACATATGCACACTACTAACTCAACTCTTACCATATAGCTAGTCAAGATTTAGTTTGTTCTGATACCTGGCTCCCTGTTCTTGTGGCAGTGATACTGAACATGTGTATGAACACACACACACACACACTCTCTCTCTAAGTTTTCATCTGTTGATTTAATTATGCTATGGTTTCCACACTACAGTGTTATTCAGCAGGTGTCTTAAAATTCAAGGTGGTATTACGAATGAAGCATAAAACTGTAAATGATAAAAGTTACAAATGTAAAGTAACACCTTTTTTTTTTTTAGAAGAAATCTTTCTTATTTTAAAAAGTATCTCCTATTTCATTTCTTAGAAAGGATGCTTTCTCTACCTAAAAAATTAGTAGTCAATTTAAAGGTTCTGCTAGGAGGCAACTATTACTCATATTCTCCTGATTGAACAGGTCTCCTTTTAGACTACTAGCATGCAACTAGGACTCTCAACCAAATCAGCCAGAAGAGTCAAATGGAAGGATCAATAGAGTAACTGACATTAAGTACATTTTGATTATTTATGCTGGAGTATAGAAACAAGTTCCCCCAAATACTGCTTTAGATAATTTCATAACAGATTAAACTACTGAGACTTTTGGTAAACTTTCCATACTTTGAAAATAGTCAGCAAATTCACCTTGTGAAATTGAAATATTAGCTATATATAATTATGGAATTTATGAAATAAAACCTAGGATTGGCAGTGTCACTTCAAAAAATTGATGCCATTTTCCTACACAAAAAATAAATCAATATATCCCTCACTGCATATAGTAATATCATTGTGAACTAACAGCACATTAATTATTGGTTAACTATGTGATATGTCTGGCTTTAAAAATCAAATTCAGGGGCGCCTGGGTGGCTCAGTCCTTAGGCGTCTGCCTTTGGCTCAGGTCGTGATCCCAGGGTCCTGGGATCAAGTCCTGCGTTGGGCTCCCTGCTCAGCGGGAAGCCTGCTTCTCCCTCTCACACTCCCCCTGCTCATGTTCCCTCTACTGCTGTCTCTCTCTCTGTGTCAAATAAATAAATACAATCTTTAAAAATCAAATTCATAGAAACCTTTGTGCACTGTTGGTGAGAATGTAAAACGGTGCACCCACTATGGAAAACAGTATGGAGGGTCCTCAAAAACCTAAAAATAGAACCACCATAAGATCCATCAATTCCACTTCTGGGAATATATCTGAAGGAAAAGAAAACACTAACTTAAAAAGATATATGCATGCCCATGTTCACTGCATGATTATTTACAATAGCCAAGACATGAAAGCATCCAAAGTGTCCACTGATGGATGAACGGACAAAGAAAATACAATGTGTACACACACACACACACACACACGCACATATATATACACAAAATGTCAATGAAACATCTTGCCATAAAAAAAAGGAAATCTTGCCATTTGTGACAACATGATTAGTCCTTGAGGGCATTATGCTAAGAGTAATAAGTGAGACAAAGACAAATGCCATATCATCTCACTTACATGTGGAATCTAAAACCACTACTAACAAACAACCAATCAAACACATAGACACAGAGAACAGATGGGTGGTTGCCACAGGGGTTGGGGATAGGGGCTAAGGTGGGTGAAGATGGTCAAAAGGTACAAATTTCCTGTTATAAGTAAGTCCTCAGGATGTAATGTACAGCATGGTGACTACAGTTAAACTATCCTTCATATCTGAAAGTTCCTAAGAGAGTAGAACTTAAAAGTTCTCATCACAGAAAAAAAAATGTAACTATGTGTGATGATGGATGTTAACTAGATTTACTGTTGTGATCATTTTGCAGTATATACAAATATCAACTGGTTATGAAACATGAAACTAATATAACTTGTATGCAATATGATTTTCTTTAGAATAATTTACAGAATACTTCGAGTCTTGTTTTTTAAAAAAGAAATAGTTCAGTTAAACTCTCAGAAGGCAACCATAAACTGTGTTCATTATTATTTATGTAATCTTTGTAATTTACCTTGAAAACTTTAATTTCAAATATTAGACCTTAAGTAAATATATAAATTTTTCTTTAGTGAGATACCTTATCCATTATACCCATTGCTTTAATTTTAGCAGATTCACTGCCGAGTTCATTAAGCTGATGTTTTCCTAAAAGAAGTTCCTGAGGAATTTCATCATCATCACCTAAAAAACCAAACCAAACAGTTTAGGTACAATAAATAGCTCAAAATAGTAAGCTTAACTTTTTAATAAAATTTCTGGACACACAAAGAAATACAAACAAACTAAACAAATAACAACCTAAGAGGCTTCAGTTAACCTCAAGCAAACCCTGAATGAAAGGACAGGGATTAAAGTGAGAGTTCTGACTAAGATGGGAGGAGGAAATAGATCTCTTATCTTCACTACTTTAGATATACTGTTGACCCTTCTCAACCAAGCTCTCTGCTCCCAGAGGCTGACCTGTATGGACTACATCAACAGTCTCCCATCCCCTCTGGCTTCTGTTTGGGTTCAGCTAGTGGGGTTCCCTGTCAGAAGATCAAAGAGAAGGAGAGTGAGGTCAGGGTATTTATATCCCTCACTCCTTCCTTGTAAGGTCTCCTCAGGCTGCCTGTGTCCTCTGACCAAAAGGTTACTGCTTTTTTTCAAGGGAGTCTACATTATTTTCCCTACAGAATGAGTTCTGGTAACTTCTCTTTACCCTTGTTCCTTTTGGAGTAGGGATGGTAACAGTTCCATGGCTGTTAACCCCAGATTGTGGCACCATCTGTCCCCAACTCTGTAACTGGTCTCTTTGTAAATAAGTCCTCCTCAAATTATCCTAATTTGAGAGTGCCATCTGTCTTAATGTTGGGATTCTGTTGGGATCTTAAATGACATGGAAGACAGTTTCTCAGCACACAATTGGTATGCCAAATAATGGAGAAATGCATTAATGATACTTTGTGACTTTCACAAAACAAATACTTTTAAAATAAAGGGTAATATAATATAAAGGGTAATGTAACTTTTAAGACATTTTCAAATAGGTGGACTGATATCAAAATTATTGTATATTATATGGCTTTTGTATAAATCAGGCACTAGTGTTTTTACCAGCTGAAGGTGGCATGGAATTGTTGAGAGTAGCTCTAAATACTGTAAGCAGTGTTACATTTTTATATTTAAAGATATGATCTTTACATATTATTATAAAAGGAATATATGAATATATTAATCCTATTGTATTCTAATTGGTTTACTATCTTGTTTTCCGTATTAGATTCTGTATTACTTAAAGCCAGGGGCTGGGGTAATTATCTTTGCATCTCTAGCACTTAATATACTGCTGACAAAGACTAAGTATTCAATAAATATTGTCTATAAGAATAAATGAGCAGATGCATGGGTTCCTATTTCTGCATCCTTGCTCATATTAGTACTCTCCTTACCTAGTACCTACTCATGTCTCATCTGAATAAAGGTTTCTTTAATTATTATGACCTACTTTGGTAGCTGCATTCTCAGGATTCCAAAGACACGATCAATAATACTTGATTATTACATTAAAGTTTTCAGTTTCTTGATAACATAGACTACACTTGAGGGGTGCCTGGGTGGCTCAGTCAGTTAAGCATCTGCCTTCAGCTCAGGTCACGATCCCAGGGTCCTGGGATCGAGTCCCACATCAGGCTCTCTGCTCAGCGGGGAGTCTGTCTGTCTGTCTCTCAAATAAATAATCTTTAAAGCAAAACAAAACAAAACAAAACAACCAAATAAACATAGACTACACCTAACTCTACAACTAGATTTTAAGTTTCTAGAGAGCAAAGACCATCCCTCTGTATGCACTAGAGAATTGGCAGAAAGCTAAATACATAGGTAAATATATTTAAAACTGACTTTATATTTAGAGGTAAATAAATATATCTTAAAATGATTTTACCAAATGCAGTAAAATCCATATCTTCTAAATTATCCAAAATATTCTCTATTGAGGCTGTGAATCTCTTAAAAGTTGAAGAATCCATCATTTCTACAACAGAGAAAAAATAAAAACTTATCACATTACATGTAGAAAACTGAAGTTGAAGACTATGAACAAAGAAACTAAAAATGTTACCTTCAGGTGTTAGTTTTGGTTCATAAGCTTTCCTCTTCTTCTGTTTTTCTTTTTTCTTCATTTTTCTAGCAACTAAAATAAACATAAAGAAATATTGAAATACAGGAATGACAACTTAAAATAGTTCTATTTTTGCTTCTAGTTTCCTCCAGAACATTAAATACTTAAACAATAACCACTGCCATTCCAAACTAAATATATACTTCTGTCTTAACAAATAGTTGTTAATTAACTCATAAAAAGGTATCAAATACTCTTCAAAGTTAAAGACCTAAATTTAAAGCAGCTTATGTAAGAAATCCGTTGACACTGATGAATTACCCTCACTAAGGCTGGGAGGAGGAGAATAATCTTCCATGTCAGAATCTGATGGGCTTCGGTTTCGATAACGACCACCACCCGAACTCCTTCTTCCTTCATGAGAGTGGCCACTTCTCCTATGATCCCCAGAGCTTCTTCTGTCACGCTCTTCATATTCCCATGCTTTATCATCATCTTTTTTATGTCGTTTCCTAGAGGCTAGAAGCAAATCCCCATGACAAATAATTTACCTCATTTAAAAAGACTATTAAAATTTGTATGCACTTCACAAATGAACCACATGGGGGAAAATCATTGTGTGGGTCTAGGAAATGGAGTCATTCTGTTTAATCAGAAATATAAATTATGGTATAGAAATGGTATCACTTATTTTAGCATTATCCTATTATTTTAGATTTAAAGATTTCTACATGAATTTGGTTTGCTAATAAATAGGAATGTTCTGGGAATTAAACAGGGCTCATTTCAAAGAAAGGTATTCAGTGAGTCAGTAAAGATAATATCTAACCATCAGGATTAATTAAGGCATGTAAAACAATCTTTATCTAGGATTTGGATGAAAAACAGAAACACCTTAAAGCATATGAATTACTGATGGGGAGCAGGGTTTGGAGGAAAAGTAAACTTTTGAGAAAGTGCTATAGAATATGGAGTAATCATGTATACCAACAATGAAAAGCCAAGTTAAGCCCAAAACTTAGGTATAAAGTCAAAAGACTGATAATCTAACATCACAGACCTACAGAGATAGAATAAATCTGTACAGTTGTAAATACTCATATATTGAATTCAGTTCTCCAACAATGTACTTGCTTAAACCCAAGGAGAAAAGCTTTTTAAGCTTATACATGCTACATAAACATATTTATATATGTTACCTTCATTTCCTTCCCCAACCTTCCAAGGGTCTAAGCATTCCATTAAATACACCAGTACTGACAGGAACTTCCAGGCAGAACTGGCAAACAGATTTCATCTGACACATCAACTCTGATCAACTGGTAATAGCTGCCTAGAGCATTATATTTCCCCCAAGAAAGCATCATATTTCAACAAGAAAGACTGATTAGAGATGTCTGTCTTGTGAGAGCTGGAGGGCAGTACAAGTGACAAATATTTACCATACCTGCTCTAGGGTGTACCACCACCAACTTAAAACTAGGATAGAGAACTGATGTGTCCTGTATCTTGGCATCTTGTTTTGACCACTTGTTGGTGACAATGAAATACTTTCCAGTCTGTTGAACTAAATCTGACTCCCCTGCTTTCTTTGAACTGGCTTCTATTTCGAATTCCTAACTATGATCAATACCCAAATACTTAAAACTCTTGTTTGAGTCCCCTTAAAGCCTTAGATTTAAGGATGCTAACCTCTAGCCTATGCACTCTATCTATGCTTGTGCTGGTGCCTTTAGGTGGATAAGCAATGTCTGTACCCTGGCTAATCTTACCCTTACATGCTGCCTTAGCTACTCCTATTCAAGAATCTAGTTTGGTTTCTGGTTCTGGACCCTTCTGTCCAATCTACTGACAGCATAGCAGAAAAAGATAATTTTGTTTCCTCTACTTTTTGATCATAGGCTTGGCATAGCAAGATAGTTCATAAAAAAAGACAAACATAGGTGCATATATTTAAACCTCCAATGATTTTCTTCGTAATTAGTCATAAATCTGACATGAAATATGAGGAAGAAGTAGGACTCCCCCCCTTTACAATTAGGGTATGCCCCAGTACATTCTCTTAGTGAGAGGCTGCCTTATAAACTAATACGAGGTGTGTGTGTGTGTGTGTGCGCACATGTTTGTGTCAGAGAAACAGGTCATTTATGTAACATTCACTAAATATTTTTTCAACAAGTACTAAAATACCTACTAAATATGAGAAATAACAACTAATAGGTTTGTTCAGAAATGTGCAGAAAGTAGTATTCTATGATCTCAAATATGACTGACTTAGTCTTTCTGAATTTTAATTTCTTAAGAAATCCATTTCAAGCATTCAATTCTATGATTAGAAAATGCTTGAAAAATCTTACAGTTGTTAGCAAGAACATACAATATACTGTATTGGTGGTAATTTTTATAGGCCTTGAAAATTTTGTTTCACATTCATTAAACTTTAGGAAATTTGGATAAAAATAGGATGGCAAATTAGAAAAAACCCCACCCAACTTCTATGATACAGTGTGTTGTAATAAGGCTATCAGGATCCCAATTCACTGTTACTAGTTTGTTCTTTCTCTATTGCCCTCATAACCCTGAAAGAAGTAGGGGAGGAGCTCAGCAGACAGGTAGGTAAAATATGCCTTGAGTGTCTTCCACCTTCCCTTTCTAAATTTTACCTACATTGCTCCTTAGCTTATGTCTTCCCTCCTCCTTCTCCAGCAACCCAATGACCTTGTACTTGTGTTATGGCTACCCATATCTATGTGGCCCAACTTTCAAAGTTACCCCCCCTCAACCCTTCCCCCATCCTTCAATAAAACAATTGCCTTAGTTTTAGATTTTTAGGAAATCAATTTGATTAAACTGCAGTAAAACCTTAAGTTTCAAAAAGTCTCTCAAAGCAGCATAATGCTTGTGCTTATGTTCTCATAATACTTCTACATTTTGTACTACACTATATCTTCACTACATTATTTTTGTCATGGTGTAATGACAATTTGGTTGTTTATGTCAACAACCAATTGAAATTCTTTCATCTCTCAAATCAGTGCCTCCGAGTCAATTTTTCTATAGTTACTTGTATAGAAATAAACTAAGAAAAACAGGAAGCTACTCTGAGGTCTCCTGAAAAATCCAGAGAAACTTCTTGCGCCTAACAGGTTGAAACTGAGGTTCTCCAACTAACATCAGCTTCCAATATACTTGGGAATAGATGTAACAGGATCCATGGCTTTAAGATGACAATGTATGCTCCCATAAGATGAAACGACAGCTCTCATAATAGAAAGCAAGGAAAAGAATAGTGACTGCACTGATGACAAACATAAGGCATGTGTGGCTCTCTCCCCTATTTTACACTTGGTGGGTATTTCTGATTATGCTATCCTTTCTACTTAATTGTGAGGTAGCTTCAAAATTCTCATCAGTTTAGCACTGCAGGGAGACACTCTCAGTTAAATGGAGTTGAAGTGTGATTTGAAACCAATCTGCAACTAAGGAACTCCTCCTTCTTAGCTATTCCCTTTAGAAATGGGTGATGTTTTGGGGCTGGGGGAGAAGGAGGAGGAGTGAAGGAGAGGCATGTATATAAAGGGGAGTGAGTTTCTGGGCCACCAGATCTCCTTTCTCCTCTCCCTTTCCAGAGCATATGTTCCCATATGACCAAAATGTTTGATTATAATAAAAAAGTATTAACTTAAGCCATTGAAATATATTGCATGTAAATACATCTCATGATAATAACAAGTTATAACAATTATACATATAATTAAATATGTCAGATTAACTTTGCTATATATTTTATTTCAATTTTAAAACTTTGTTCATATTTGCTCAGTATTCATAGTCTACTCCTCATAGCTCAAGAGCTCACAATTTAAAGAAGATCAGAGTAAATGAACATTGAAAACTTTGGAGGAGGTGAAGGATTTCCATCAGCAATATACATTTAAAATTGGCAGCATGCATCTGTCCTTCCTGCCCTTGCTTGTCACACCTCAATCTATGGAAACTAGGTGGAAAAGGTAGAACACACTGGTGGTCTTCCCACTTCTTTTGGTCATAATGACTAAGTCAGTTGGCACACAAGTGAAGATCTCCCATAGTCTGTTTCCACTGAATGCCGTTTAAGTCAAACAAGGTTGCTGACCCCTCTTGGCTAGGCTCAATTCTCTTGCTCCAGAAGAAGGAAGATAGGGATAAAAGAGAAGAACTTTTTCAGTGGACCAGTAGGAAGACAGGCGAGGTATAGCAAGTCTAGTGCAAAGACAGGTGATCACAGTGTTGTAGAGAGGTAGCTGTGTAGTGAAGAAGCCAGCTCTGGAAAACAGTGAAACAAGGGAGGAATTCCAGGACACAGCTGGGCAAAAAGGAGAAGCCAGGTCCAAACCACACAGATAACTGGCAATGTGGCTAATCCATTCATAATTTAGTGATAGTATGGTTTTAAATATTTCTTCACCTGGCTATCTCCTATGTGTCCTTCAAGACTCAAGTGTCACCTCTTCCAATAAGTATTCCCTGAACCCCCAAGTATAATTCTGATGCCAATCCAATGTGGTCCCATAGCACCCTGGATTTACTTATTATCACTGTACTTTTCTCACTGTGCTAAAACTGTTTACATAATTCCCCCCATTAGACTGAAGGCTCTTCAAAGACAGGGGCCACATCTTATTGTATTTTTATTCTCAGTGCCTAACATATATAGTAGGAGCTCAATAAATGTTTGCTAAATACAGACACGTACCTGTGTTATTTGACACTAATTATAGCTCATTAAATTTTTTTTCTTGGTGCCAACTGATCTCATCTTTCGCACATTTTTTAAGTATAAAGAAAAAAAACTTGCTATGCTATGTTATTAAGAATTAAGATCACTGTACTCTTCCTAACCCCCCAAATTATGAATGAGACAAACATAACAATCTGCTTAATTCTAAAATAATAATAAAGTTATGTGATACTTACATTCAAAAGCTTCATCACTATCATTATCTTCATCTGAACTGATTTCAGCATATTTTGGCTTTTCATTAACTGTGCTACGCTTGCGTTTATTCATTTTCACACGTTCACAAAGTGGCATGGTGGATTCAATTTCTGCCAGAAGTTCGGGGGGTAATTCTTTTAACACTGATTGATCTATACTACCTATTAATGAAAGGTAAGAAAAGAATTTAAATCTGAAGATAAAAGGGAAATTTTAACTAAATCAGCACAATAAAAATGAAATATTAGTATTTATATAAGTTTTCTAAGTCAGCTTTGTATTTTAATAAAACACGTATTTAAAACTCTAGCAGGTTTCACCCTAAACTAATAATGCAGTTTTTATACATATATCATTATATAATAACTTAAAAAACATAAAAAGGGTAGTTATATCATCCATTTTTGATATAATGCCTTCATTTGTGTGTATGGACTAAAACTTTCTAAAACGAGAGATCCGCCGGCATTATCCAGTCTATATGTAGTAAGGGATTCATCTCGCATTCTTGGTAGCACCCAAATTTGTTTTACAGAGGTCTGGACCAGTTAGTTTGAAAGTAATACTATCTCTCAGTGCAAATTTGAAGAGTTGGAAGACACTTATCATACCCTTCTCTTCCTCTATGCTCTTGGTTGTATACTGTGGCTGGGACAAGAGTTTTATATCTTTTACCTATCACTGTCTATTTGAGAGGCACGGTAATGCCTTTAGTATTACAAAGAACTTCCTCAAATAGATAAGCCAATATATGCATTAAAGTGAAGAGAATAAAAACATGAAAGGCAGGATAAATAAAAATATATTAAAATGTAAATGTCTATAATTAAAAATAGTAAATTCAAGTTTGTTAGGAAATAAGTTCATATTTTCCCATGAAAGACTAAGACAGGATAAAAATATACCAACATAGTAACATTAACATATTTACTACTTAATCCTACACACATATACACAAATACACTAACAGTTGCTATGAAGAAACAAATTCTTAACACCCTACTGAGAGCTTAAAAACAAAGAAGTAGCAAAAGCTATTTATTCAGGATAATTTGTCCTTGATGACTATTAAAGATGACAATTTTAAATTACTTACCCTTGTAAATCTCTGAGTGGAAGTATAAAAATGATGTCTTACCTGCTAAATTTTAGAAATTGGGAGCAAGGAGTACCTTAGTGGTTTATAGCAGGGAATAGTAGTAACTATAATCAACCTTAACACTACAACATTTGAATGATAATAGTACGTATGTAAAGGATACAAATAAATCATGACAAAAATGAATGGGTACTGATTAAGACACTTTCAAAGCCTCAATATATAATCCCAATAATTTAAGAATATAAAACATAAATTATTAATCTCGATGGAGGAATAATCCTTTTTTATTCTTTGTGGAACTTTTAGTCAACATCATGAAGGCATTATTTCAGTTAACTTTTACTCCTTTATTTTTCTAAGGACACACATAGCAAAAATTTTACCCAACAAAGATGTAATACTTGTGACTGGTAATATTCCAAAGACTTCATTGCTGAGAATCCTGACATACTAATGTTGAGTGTACTTATCTGTGTCACTTTCAAATCATGCAACACTACTCTGTGCTGGCTTTCTTAATTCAACTGTATTTTATCAGTGATGTCCACTTCTTAGAATATTGATACAGGTAAAAGAAACCAACTTTAGCTTTGGATTGTCCATACATTCAGCCCCAAGGTAAACACATTATGCATCTCATTTAAAATTCCTTAATGTCTTGGGGTGCCTGGGTGGCTCAGTCTGCTAAGCATCCAACTCTTGATTTAGGATCAGGTCATGATCTCAGGGTCCTGAGACTGAGCCCCGCACTGGGCTCCACGCTGAGTGTGGAGCCTGCTTGGGATTCTCTCTCTCCCTATGCCCCTCCCTTTCTCTTAAAAAAAAAAAAAAGGTCCTTAATGTCTTGAACACCTCGAATTAAATGTGTTTTTTTGATAGAAGGATGTTTTCTAGTATTTATCTCCCCTTTCCACATGACCTATAATATTTAGTATGTATATGTTAATGGTTAATAAATGCTTTTTGATTGCCTGTCATTCATAATTTCCTATGATCACTTACAAGTGTACTTCCCGTATAGTTTCTGAATTACTATATTTTACAGGCAAATGAAGACATTTCCCAAATTTTAAAAAATGAAACTGCTTTCTTTTTTGTACTACCTAAAATGTTATAAACCTTTTTGGGTATTTAAATATAGACAACCCAAAGTATTTGGCCTTTAGTCCACCATGAAATTTTTTAGAAAGCAGATTTCTCTGATTATGTTCTGCTTAGACTAAATTCCCATTCTCAGACATATACTGACCTGATACTAATATCCCAGAATTATAATATACAGATAAATATACAAAAATAATCAAGGGTCAATATATGTATTGATACTTGTACTCTCTTTACAATGGTTTATTATATCCCCAGAGCAAGGAGTCTGCTCTCTTCTTTCTCTCTTTAAAAAAAAAAATTCCTCACAACAGCCAGACACAGAAAACTTATGTCATATATTTCTAAAGCAGGCATCAAAGTTTATTCATTGTAATTTACCATCTCTTATTCCCTAAATTAAAAAGAATGCTATCAAATTTAAGAGCTTTTGTATTCTGTAGATCATTTTAATGTCTGTATAACTCTGAAAGTTACAGCAACATAATTCAAAGACCAAATGTTTAATTTCTGAAGATGACCCAACTTAAAGAAAAAAAAAAATCTAGCAATGGGGGGTAATGTCTCTCAATGTACCATCCTCCAAAAGTAAACCCTCTTTCATTTTGAATAGAAACACCTATTCCACAGGTTTATGCATTTTCTGAATTAAACCACCTTTCTTCCTTTTAGTAAAACACTTTATAAACTGATTCAGCCAGGTCCCTTGATTACAAAGGTTAAGAGATAAAATATTTGACTTTCCTATACTCACAATCAGCGTATTTAATTACATTATCAAGGATTGAATAACTGACTCAGCTTCAATTGATATGAATAAACAGTGAGTACCTCAAATGATGCCTATGACATACTTGGTTATGTTCTTTCCCATGAATTAGGAAATAATCTTTTAAATGAAAAAATAATGTCTATTTCTCAACACAATGATTTTATAAGTTATTGTTGTTTGTGGAGTTATTTGTTCTTAAAAACTTCAGATTGCTCGTACTTTATGATTATCTTTCTCACCTCATTTCTCCCATCCCAGTTACTTTATTCTCTAAATCAGGTGTTTGAATTACCATAAAATTTTAAGTTATTGGCTTGAGAGGATAATGTTATTTGGTCACAATTTTGTGAAGTACTACACTTTCAGCTTTTGTAGATATATAATAGACACAGCACACCTCTATTTTCTAGCTCTCATAAGGCTAAACTTAGGAGAGCTATACTATCTAAAATTTAGCACATCTAGAAGTATAGATGTGCCTACATTTTTATTTATTTATTTATTTATTTATTTTTTTTTAAAGATTTTATTTATTTATTTGAGAGAGAGAGAGAGCATGAGGGGGGAGGGTCAGAGGGAGAAGCAGACTTCCCGCCGAGCAGGGAGCCTGATGTGGGACTCGATCCCGGGACTCCAGGATCATGACCTGAGCTGAAGGCAGTCGCTTAACCAACTGAGCTACCCAGGCGCCCATGCCTACATTTATTAATCTTGGATTCAAGTATAAATCACTCCTATTAGCACAATGAGCAGATTATTAAAACCAGACTACTAAAAGTCTCAGAGTCACTAATCTGATAACTAAAAATGTGTGTTAAGTGAAAACAACCCCAAGATTAAAATAAACCACCTCAATTAATGAACTCTTTAGGACTGAAGATTCAGACAATGGAAACCAGTCATGTTCAGAAACAAACCATGAAACTCACATAAACCTCCAAATTATGTAAGTCATAAAAAACATCTTAGGTATAATGTAGTTAAGTGACAATTCTTAGAATAACCTACACAAATTACAGGGGAGTAGCATCAAATGGATCTTTAATGAGAGGCAAAAGAAAATAAAAATTTTGTAGTGTATGTTGTCAATCGGCCCATCTTGTGACCCTATGTGGGTTAATATGGTTTGAAGATACACATTTTTTGGTGGAAATGGTTCCTAAATGCAAGCCTACGTCTTTATTTGAAGCCACTGTTAAGAAGTACAACCAAGGAGCATAAACTGCAGATTACATAGCCCTGAAATATGGTAACAGTTGGGAGGTATAAACAAAAAGCAGCAACCTAAAGAGAAATAGTAAAAAAAATGTGTGGTTCAACTATGAGACCAGGCCATTGAATGTTCCTTTCACAGGGACCCCAAGGTTATAACCTGATGGCAGTACTAGGGGTAAAGAGGAAGCCTGTGCCAAATCCTCAGTGAATACAGGGATATGGAAGATTGGTGTCAAAAGTTTTGAGGACTCTGAGAAACAAACTGAGGGTGTTAGAGGCGAGGGGGGTGGGGAGATGGGTTAGCCTGGTGATGGGTATTAAGGAGGGCACGTTCTGCATGGAGCACTGGGTGTTATACACAAACAATGAATCATGGAACACTACATCAAAAACTAATGATGTAGTGTATGGTGACTAACGTAACATAACATTAAAAAAAAAAAGTTTTGAGGACACAAAACAATGACCTCAGGGGAAGAACTCTGACATGTGTATTTTAGCAATTATAGTTGATCCCTAAACAACACAGGTTTGAACTGCATGGGTCCACTTCTATGCCAAAATTTTTTTTTGATACAGTATAGTTCTGTAAAAGTATTTTCTTTTCCTTATGATTTTCTTAATAACACTTTTTCTCTAGCTTACTTCATTGTAAGAGTACAGTATATATGTAACATACAAAATATGTATTAGTCGACTTTATGTTATTTTTAAGGCTTCCTGGTCAACATCAGGCTATCAGTAAATTTGGGAGGAGTCAAGAGTTATACATGGATTTTTGACTGTTGTTGGGGGGTGAGTGCCCCTAGCCTCCATGTTGTTCAAGCATCAACTGTACTTGGAAGGAGCAACAGCAAACTAGGAGAAAGGAGAGTCTACTTTTTAGTGCTAAGGCTCCTTCATTGAATGAAAATGAGGGAAGTGAAACTCACAGCTTTCTACTGTAGATGTTAACAGTCATCAGGGTAATAAGAAGGGAGGATCTGTTTATAACTGAGGATGAAGTCTTAATTTAAGGGAAGAGAGCATCAGGTAGACTACCTCCCCTAGAAGAAAAGAGTCGGGAAATAGAGAGGTTTGCTTTTTTTGTAATGGTTTATGATAAATGAAGTCATGCATAATGAGATAATCTGGTATAAAGTTGCCTTAATTTTGATAAGAGGCAGAGAGACCCCAGGTACTGGCTGAAGGCCTAATAATGCTTATTCAGGATTATAAAAAAATTTTTAAAAAAAGATTTTTTTTTAAGGAAAGACTAGCAGTTGAACTCATCTTTGGCTAGGGAGGGGTGGTCAGGGTCAAATCTGCAGCTATTCTCTTTCTCATAGTCTTTGAGAAATACTGAAACTAATGCAAAGAACCATTATATAATCACTACACAAAGAATGTTACAACCTAAGAACTGGCAAGTCTCCTTTTCAATGTTAAGCAGCAATTTTTAAGTTGCAGATTATGGCCCATAAGCATGTTGTGAAATCAGTTTTGTGGGTCTTGACTAGCAGTTGTTTTAAAATGAAAGTGAAAATGTCAGTTTTTTGCTTGTAGTACAGCGATTGTTAATATGTGCCTGTATGTGTGCATTAGGTCACAACATGCATTTTATTTCTTAGGGCACAATCACAAAAGTTTTAAAGTCTTTTATGTTTTATGGTTGCCAGTCCTTTCAAAATAGTTGAGTCAATTCAAATTGAAAAGGTCCTTCTAGGTTAATCAAACTCAATGTGTGGACTCTTCCTACTGTTTAAGCTATAGGTTCGATTAAAGATAAAGAATAATTTGAATAAAACGTTTAAATTGATTTTACTCATTATAAGTTGATAGGATAGTGACTACCTTGTGTTTTTAAAAAAGATTTTATTTATTTGAGAGAGAGAGAGAGAGAGAGAGACAGTGAGAGCACAGAAGGAAAAGGAGATGGACAAGCAGACTTCCTGCTGAGCAGGGAGCCCGGACTTGGGGCTTAATCCCAGGACCCTGGGATCGTGACCTGAGCAGAAGGCAGATGCTTAACCGACTGAGTCACCCAGGTGCCCCAGGATAGTGACTATCTTGTATCAGAGCTTAATTATCTATGCCTATAATTCTGATATAAAAGTTGCTGTTTCATTTCTGAAGTCCCATTACAATAAAATCTTAGATTACTCAGAAATTACTTTTCTATTTTTGATGTAAATCTTTCTAATAAGCACTGTATCCATCTCTTTTAATAAGACAACTTCTTGGGGCATCTGGGTGGCTCAGTTGGTTAAGTGTTGGACTCCTGGTTTTGACTCAGGTCGTGATCTCATGGGGTCACGTGATCTCATCATACTGAGCCCCGCACTGGGCTCTGCGCTCAGCGGGGAGTCGGCCTGAAGATTCTGTCCCTCTGCTCCTTCCCTCATACTCTCTCTCTCATATAAATAAATAAATCGTTTTAAAAAATCCACAAAAACCCAACCCCCCAACCCATCCCCCAAGAAAAACAATGAGACAACTTCTTGACTCATGAGCATTATTGAAAAGATCACTGCTTTACACAGCAATGCCTTTAGGAGTTGACTGCTATGCATAAAGTGTTTGAGATGATATGAAATGATTCAGGCTTTGTTTTTGAGTTCTGTAGGCCTGCTTATAGTTTACCAAAATGTATACACTCAGGATCAGCTAACTTGTGTAGAATATATAACACACAGCAAAAGGGGTTAAAATCCTTTAACCCTTTTATACTATTCATTGAAATTTATTCCAAGAAAATTTACACAACAAAAGTTCTATGAAGATGTTTAGATCAGTTTTATCTATTTTAATATCTTTTCCCAGCTGAAAATCTTTTCTAAATCCTGAAAGCAGTTCTTAGTTGTTCTATATTGATAGAGTTTATCCACAAAGTGAAAAGATTTAATAATTGACATGTAACAAGTATAAGATATTTTAAAAGCAATTTAAGTCTGTATATACTTGTTATATATTTATATTTTATATATTAATTATATATTAACATATTAATAATATATATAGCCCCACTAAATGAAGTACTCTCAGATATTAAATATCCCGCTTAAAATATTGTATTTGGCAAATTTCATACTACATTCATAAATACTGGAAAAGAACTAGAAAACTACTTCAAAACTCATTCTAGATGAATCCTTTTATATACACACAAATACTCAAATGGCAGTGGAAAATCCAAATTTTAGGTCTCATTTGCTACAGAATAAATAATCTAGTTATCAGATTCACCTACATTAAAATTTCAATTTTATATCTATAGTAGGCTTAGCAAACTATAGCCTGTGGGGTCAAATTTGCCCACCACATGTTTCTGTATATAAAGTTTTATTAGAATACATTGACACACAATTATTTACATGTTGTCTATGGTTACTTTTTTTTTTTAATTTTTTATTGTTATGTTAATCCCCATACATCATTAGTTTTAGATATAGTGTTCCATGATTCATTGTTTGTGCATAACACCCAGTGCTCCATGCAGAACGTGCCCTCCTCAATACCCATCACCAGGCTAACCCATCCTCCCACCCCCCTCCCCTCTAGAACCCTCAGTTTGTTTTTCAGAGTCCATTGTCTCTCATGGTTCTTCTCCCCCTCCGATTTCCCCCCCTTCATTCTTCCCCTCCTGCTACATTCTTCTTCTTCTTTTTTTCTTTCTTAACATATATTGCATTATTTGTTTCAGAGGTACAGATCTGAGATTCAACAGTCTTGCACAATTCACAGCGCTTACCAGAACACATACCCTCCCAGTGTCCATCACCCAGTCACCTCATCCCTCCCACCCCACCCTGTCTATGGTTGCTTTTGTATTACAATGTTAAAGGTAAGTGGCCCACAAAGCCTAAAATATTTACAATCTGGGCCTTTAGAGAAAGTCTGCTGACCCCTGATCTATATCAAGTCATACTTTAATTCAAATTGGAACAAAGTACCCACCTTGCCAGTGCAGTTACTACAGTTATATTCTGTACATGTTAGGTCACTGAAAATTGGTTTATTTAATGAAGACAAATACCAAGGATTTGGTTTGTAGCAACTGAAAAAACACTATTATGAATGAAGTAGACAGAAGAAAAGATTCTAAGAAAAATCTGGTTTTAAGCACCACAGTTTTGATATTGACATTGGTACTATAAAGATTTCATCAATGTGTACCTATTATATTACTATGAAGAAGAACTATAAGAAGAAACAGGGATCAAATAATCCTTTCCTTGATATGTATATACAGAGAGAAAAATAAATAGTGGAAGCACAACCTAACTTTATATCTTAATGAACTAGAAAAAGAAAACAAAGCCCAAATTTAATAGGAGATACTAAATACTAAAGCAGTAATAAATGAAATAGACTAAAAATAGAAAAGATCAATGAAACTAAAAGCTGAATTTTTGAAAAGATAAACAAAATAGACAAAACTTTAGCTATACACTTACCAAGAAAAAAGGGAAGAGGAATCAAATAAATAACATTATAAACAAAAGAAGAGACATCAAAATGGATACCACACAAAGGATCCTAAAATATATATATATATTTATATTCGTAGAAACATATAACCTGCCAAGATTGACTCACGAAGAAACAGAAAATCTGAAGAGATGAATTATTAAGAGACTGGATTAGTAATCAAAATCTTCCCAACAAAGAAAAGTCCAGGACCAGACAACTTCTCTGGTGAATTCTAACAAAAAAGAATTAATACTAATTCTTTTCAAACACTTCCAAAACAGAAGAGGAAGGAAAGGAGAGAACACATCTAAAGCCAGCATTACCCTGATACCAAAACCAGAAAAGGACACTACAAGAAATGAAAATTATAGGCCAAGGGACGCCTGGGTGGCTCAGTTGGTTAAGCTTCTGGCTCTTGATCTCAGATCAGGTCTTGATCTCAGGGTTGTGAGTTCAAGCCCAGCACTGGGCTCCACACTGGGCATGGAGCCTACGTTAAAAAAAAAATTACAGGCCAATACTCTTCTACTCATGATAAATATAGATTCAAAGTCCTCAACTAAATAATAGCAAACAGAATTTAATAACACATTAAAAGAAACAGGATTATATACCACGATCAAGTGGGATTTATTGCAGAATGGTTCAAAATCCACCAATCAATGTGATATACATTCACAAAATGAATGATAAAAATCATATGATCATCTTAATAGATACAGAAAAGCATTTTAGAAAATTCAACATTCATTCATGATAAAAAAAAAAAAAAACCCAAAAAACTCAACAAACTATGTACAGAGGAAATGTACCTTAACATACTAAAGGCCACATATGACAAGCCCACAGCTATTATCATACTCAATGGTGAAAAGCTTTCCAAGATGAGGAACAAGGATGCCCAATCTCGCCACTTTTATTCAACTTAGTACTGGAAGTCTTAGCCAGAGCAGAGCAATTAGGCAAGAAAATAAATAAATAAATAAATAAATGGCATCCAAACCAGAAAGGAAATTGTCTCTATTGGCAGATTACATGATATTATATATAGAAAACCCCAAAGACTCCACCAAAAAACCTGTTAGAACTAATAAACAAATAAGGTTGCAGGATACAAAATCAATATACAAAAATCAGCTGCATTTTGATACACTAACAAACTATCAGAAAGAGAAATTAAGAAAACAGTCTATTTATAATTGCATCCAAAAAAATAAAATATCAAGGAATAAATTCCCCATGGAGGTGAAAGATCCGTACACCGAAAACTAGAAAACACTGATGAAAGGAACTGAAGAGACAAATAAATGCTAACAAATTTCTACGCTCGTGGATTAGAAAAATTAATGCTATAAAAATGTCCATACTACCCAAAGCCATCTACACATTCAATGCAATCCCTATCAAAATTTTAATATTTTTTTTATAGAAAAAGAACAACAACCCTAAAGTTTGTACAGAACCATGAAATAGTCAAATAGGCAAAGCAATCTTAAGAAAGAAGAACAAACCTTGGGGCACCATGCTTCCTGATCTTAAACTATGTTGTAAAGCTATAGTAATCAAAACAGTATAATATTGGCATCAAAACAGACACATATATCAATGGAACAGAGAACTCAGAAATAAATTCATGCATATATGGTCAATTAACTTATAAAAAAGTAGCCAAGAATATTCAATGAAGAAAGGATAGTCATTTTATTTATTTATTTTTTTTAAAGATTTATTTATTTATTTGAGAGAGTGAGAATGAGAGAGAGAGAGAGAGAGAGAGTACACGAGAGGGGGTTGGGTTAGAGGGAGAAGCAGGCTCCTCGCCGAGCAGGGAGCCCGATGCGGGCATCGATCCAGGGACTCCAGGATCATGACCTGAGCCGAAGGCAGTCACTTAACCAACTGAGCCACCGAGGCACCCGAAAGGATAGTCATTTTAATAAATGGTGCTAGAAAAACTGGACAGCTACATGCAAAAGAATGAAACTGGACCACTATCTTACATTATACACAAAAACCAACTCAAAATGAATTAAAGATTTGAACATATGACCTGAAACCACAAAACTCCTAGAAGAAAACATAGATGGTAAGCTCCTGGACACTGGCCTTTGCAATGATTTTTTTGGATTTGATACCAAAGCAAAGGCGACAAAAGCAAAAATAAACAAGCGGTACTACATCACACTAAAAAGCTTCTACACAGCAAAGGAAGCCACCAACAAAATGAAAAGGCAACCTACTGAATGGGAGAAAATATGTGCAAATCATATATCTGATCAGAGGTTAATATCTAAAATCTATGAAGAACTTACAACTCAACAGCAAAACAAAACAATCTGATTAAAAAATGAGTAGAGATCCGAATAGACATTTTTCAAAGAAGACATATAGATGGTCAACAAGTATATGAAAAGATGCTCAACATCACTAATCATCAAGATAATGCAAATCAAAACCATAAGGAGCTGAACCTGTTAGAATGGCAAAAAGATAATAGGTAACAAGTGCTGGTGAGAATGTGGAGAAAATGTAACCTTGTGCCCTGTTGGCGGGAATATAAATTGGTGCAGCCACTATGAAAAACAGTAGGGAGGTTCCTCAAAAAATTGAAAACAGAACTACCATATGATCCAGCAATACCCACTTCTGGATATATATCCAAAGGAAATGAAATCACTGTCTCAAAGAGATACCGTCATAGCCTGCCCCGACCCATGATCACTGAAGCATTATTTACAATAGCCAAGACATGGAAACAACCTAAGTTGTTTAGTTTATTGACAAATGAATAAAGAATGGTGTATATGCGTGGGTGTATGGTGTATATGCGTGCACACACAATGGAATATTATTTACCCATAAAAAGGAGGAGATCATATCATTTGCAACTACAAGGATGTACCCTGAGGGCATTATGCTAAGAAGTAAGTCAGACAGGGCGCCTGGGTGGCTCAGTTGGTTGAGCGACTGCCTTCGGCTCAGGTCATGATCCTGGAGTCCCGGGATTGAGTCCCACATCGGGCTCCCCGCTCAGCGGGGGGTCTGCTTCTCCCTCTGACCCTCTTCCCTCTCTTGCTATCTGTCTCTCATTCTCTCTCTCTCAAATAAATAAATAAAATCTTAAAAAAAAAAAAAACAAATAAAACTGCTTTGATTTAAAAAAAAAAAAAAAGAAGTAAGTCAGACAGTGAAAGACAAATACTGTTATGATCTCACTTATATGTGGAATCTAAAAAAACAACTCACAGAAACAGAGAACAGACTGGTGGTTGCCAGAGACAGGGGTGGGAGGTGACTGGTGGGTGAAACGGGTACAGGTGGTCAAAAGGTAAAAACTTCCAGTTACAAGATAAATAATTTATGGGGATGTAATGTACACCAAGGTGACTATAGTTAACAATACTATATTGCATATTTGAAAGTTGCTAAGATAGTAAATCTTAAAAGTTTTCATTACAAGGAAAAAAACAGAACTATGTGAGGTAATGAAAGCTCACTAACCTTACTGTAATAATCATTTCACAATATATACATATATCAAATCATTATTTTATACACTTTAATAAAATGTTATATGTTAAATATATTTCAAAAAATAAAGAAATGGGGACGCCTGGGTGGCTTAGTCGGTTAAGCGTCTGCCTTTGGCTCAGGTCATGATCCCAGGGTCCTGGGATCGAGTCCCCCACATTGGGCTCCTTGCTCGGCAGGGAGTCTGCTTCTCCCTCTGCCTGCAGCTCCCCGTTTGTGTTCTCTCTGACAAATAAATAAAATCTTAAAAAAAAAAATAAAAAAATAAAGAAATGGTGGTAGCAATGTCTCCAAATATACTCTGACTATAAAATATATATACATAAAATGATTTATTTTCAAAAATTACTCTCTTCGTTAGATAAATTCAATTAAAAATGGCATGACCACATTTCTTCATATAAAAAAATTGGACAGGTTTTGGCTCTTTCTATAAGATTGATTTTGGTCCTCATAACTGAATAAGGTAGGAAGAAAACTGGTTTCTCCATTTTAAAAGTGAATGAACCAAGGCTTTGAAAGGCTACAATTTATTCAAGATTCTGATACCAGTGCTCTTTGTACTATCATTTATAATGAACTTAATGGAGAATTTTCAATTTTCAACATCAGAAGCCAGAGAAAGCTAATTTTTTTGTGGGTAGAGGAGGGGATCCAGATTTAAAATTCCACATTATATTGTATTATATCATATAGTGTGTTATATACTGTTACTCTATTATTCTAATATAGTGAATTCTCTTATTCTAAAAAAAAAAAGTTACTGAAGCCCTCCTCTATAAGACGATGATAATAGCTATTAAGATAATGAATACCTACTTGACATACTATACTAAATTATACTATGTCTTATATTATACATACAGTTGACCTTGAATAACATGGGTATGACCTACACAGGTCCACTTACACACAGATTTTTTCCAATAAATACAGTACAGCACTATAAATGTATTTTCTCTTCCTTATGATTTTAGTAATGTTTTCTTTTCTCTAGCTTACTTTATTGTAAGAGTACAATATATAATACATACAAATACAAAATATGTGTTGATCAATTGTTTATGTTATCAGTAAGGCTTCTGGTCAATAGCAGGCCACTGGTAGTTAAGTTTTTGCAGAGTCAAAAGTTATATGTGGATTTTCAAGTGTGTGGGGCCAGCGCCCCTACCCTCCATGTTGTCAGAAGGTCAACTGTACATGAAATTATATAATAATATTAGATTACTACAATATTATGTTAACGATTTATGACGATTATAACGATTTAATATTATACTATGATCTATCAAGTAGATATCCATGATCTTAGCATAGGTATCAGGCTCTTACAAGGGAGGATTTCAGTACCTTTTTTTAGAGTAAGAAGGAATTCAGTATGTTAGAGTAATGACTGTTTCTTCATAAATAGGAGGTTCTTCCACATTATTTATTTACCTTATTTACCCCTCAACCATATGCCTATTTTTAACATACAGGAAAACCTTACAGAGGCTATGTCCTTGGACTGTCTTGAGAAATGGAATGAGAAGGAGCAAAAACATCATTAGTAAATTTTAATACATTTACTTCTTATTAAAAAAATTTTACTTAATCTCTTTAAATCAGTATCAATTATCTATTAAGCAAAATGTGAACCAAAATTTTTCTACGAACAGAAATCATGGACAAGTTTTCAAAATACTGCTGTAAAAATTACACCCAACAATGGTTAGGTATATATTATGCCAACTTCTGTAATAAATATTCTCCAAATGTTTCCTAAAGATACCAATGATAGTAAGATCTTTGCAGAAACTGAATATTTGAGTTTTTTGAAAAGCATTTTATAAAACTGTTCAAATGAACCAAAATAAATTTCCACTGCAGCACTATTAAAGATTTTGAATATTACAATCATATCCACTTTACTAAGAATTCCTCAACTTAGAAATCATCAACTATGTCAAAAATTCACTCAGAAACAGTACTTTCTCTCAAACTTACAGAAGCCTAAAATCCTAAACACAATCCAACTAGATTGTTCAGTGCCACATAAAATAAAAGGCAACCAGTTAATGTACTTTCGTGATCAACATTAAGTAGTGTAAATGGCATAGTAATAACTGAGAGGAAATAACTGCCCCAAATGTGACTGCAACTACTACCTAATCAAATGAACACTACAATTTAAACACTATTGACTATTTGAGTTGGGACATTAGTACACATACCCAGTGAAAACCATTTTCAGTAACTGTTTAACTGTTTAAAGGCCATGATCTCAAATACGGATGGTATGGGATATTTCTTAGAAGTACTGAATGCAAGTGATGTAAAACAATAAACTAGTTGGGAGAAAGTAGGTGAAGGAAAAACAAAAATATTATTTCCTTGGATATAAAGGTAAAATATTGTGAGACACTCTGGAATTGTAAATAACCCAAATCAAATTGTTAATGTTTGTAATTACTAAGCTGTTAACAACACATAACATGCCAGTCTTAAAGACCTCACAAACTTTATATTATTTTAATTGGAGACATATTGTACATTAAGGTATATTAGGATAATATTCTGAATAAAAACAATTCAATAAATATATTATTTTTGGCATTTAATATACTGACTAAAGTATATTATAATAGAAGAAATTTTATTTATTGTTATTTATTTTTAAAGATTTTTATTTATTTGACAGAGAGAGACACAGGGAGAGAGGGAACACAGCGAGAGAGGGAGTGGGAGAGGGAGAAGCAGGCTTCCCGCCGAGCAGGGAGCCTCGACTCTGGGATCATGACCTGAGCCGAAGGCAGATGCGCAACGACTGAGCCACCCAGGAACCCCTATAATAGAAGAAATTTTAAAAATTTAAAAGGTTTTACAAAGATTATGTTGGTTCTCCATATCCATCCCCTGCTTGAGAAGGAAAAAACAAGGATGGTAAGAAGACAAAAGATGACAGAAGCAGGATGAGAACAGAAGTGATACCCAGCCAATCTGAACAGAAGTGATACCGAGCCAATCTGAACAGCAAAATAAAGGGAAAGGGTAATTAAACAGACATAAGTAAGAGTAAAACTCCTTGGGACCTTAACAAAAAGTACGTAGTTGACAGGGCGAAAAGAGTTATTACAAAGTTTAGGGAACAGAAAGTTGAAAATTGTGCAGCTCTTGAGCTAGGGTCTATTGGTGGGAACATAAAAGATGAATACACAATTTTAATCTGCACACAAAGCCTCTTCTGAAACATGGTGTCAATACAGTCATTCAACAGCTATTTAATATGCTCTAATTATGTACTAGGTATTATGCTAGATACATACACATGTCCCCACAGAAATCAAATAAAATTTAACTATGTCACTTTTACATTTAATATGTTCACACAAATGACAAAAGTAAGTAATATATATTAAGAGTCATAAATCTATATCCCTACCATTCTAAATTCATCAGCTTAAAGCATACTCAAGGAATTTTAAACGACCCTAAAGAATGATTATTTTAAATATGGACATCAGGTAAAATATTTAAAAAGATGGAATTTCATGGCTCTTCCAAGAAAGGAAAACCTACCAAGAATTTTGGCCTGAGAAATCAACCACTAAAGTATCTCAATAATAGTCAATCTAATTCCTTTACTCAGAAAAACACCACCAACATGTCAGAATATGTGATTCTGTGACTCTCCAAAAGAAAATCCCAAGTAATGTGTACTATACAAAGGGCCAATAATCCACAACTGTGCTTCCCATGCTTGTAATTTAAAAAATTCACTATTATGTAACTCTGCTATTGCTAACTTAGTAGAAGAGATCTAAAACAAAACCAAAATTAGTACATTAAAAAAGAAGAGATATGAATTCTAAGGTATAAATAAACCTAAATGATACCTACATGGGGTCTTGGAAGTGAATTTAAGCATTAAAATAATATTTTTTGATGAAAAGGTCCACTTAATTATAATTGCAGATCTTGTAATACATGTGTGTATATATACGTACCTGCACACATACACACACACGCGCACGCGCACGCACACACCACACACCCCCTACTCTAACAGGCAGATACACCCAGATAGCCTACTTACTAACATGAACATATCAAGTATATATATTGGTGTTAAAAGTACATTTAGGAGAAACATGGATTAGTATTAAAAAGTTTACATTCACAGGCAATGAGAAAACCATGGGAAAGAGTACAGCAGTTACTATTAGGAGTACTGTATTAGGAGCTATATTCATTTCTTGATGCTCAGTGTAAAGATTCTTTGTTAGGACAGAGCTTAGAAAGCAAGGCTAGCATAAGCTGACAGATGGAAGGGGAGAAAAAGATGGTCCAGATCAAGGGACAAGAGGGTACCACTTTCCATCTTTCCATCTGACTCTTCTAAAATTGTATACCTACACTCTTTAGTTTATACTGTAAAAAGCCACTCCCAAAGTTTCAGTGAAATTTTTAAAAACAACCTTTAGCTAAAAGAAAATTCTAGCTCTGGCCACTACATTCTAACAACTTCTTTTATATAAACAAGTAATTCTAAAGAGATGCATTCAAGTTAAATAATAAAAACTATTTATTGGTTAAAGCTGAAGTCTTAATTTTTTGTTAAGTCTGATTGCAATAATGTAAAATCTGAAAGCTTCACTAAAGAAGTACAAATATTAGTGATAAAGACAATCTTTTTTCATTTTTGAAAAATAAAACCAAAAAACAGTGAAAAAGTAAACATTTGATAAAAGACCAAGTAATAATAAAAAAGGACTGATTATGACAAGTCACTTCTTTGAATACAGCTCTTCGTGGTGACACTGTTTTCATTGAGATTTTTTTGGTAGACAAGATACAACATTTTACAAAAATAATAATAACCATTACACCTTCTGGATTTCCTAATACACTGCAGGTACTATGCAATACAACTTTCTGTGATGATGCAAATGTTCTCTAGCTGTGTTATTAAGGAAACCACTTGCCTCATGTGGCTATGGAGGATATGAATTCTTAATTTTATTTAGACTAATTTCCATTTAAATATAGCTAAAGAGGCTAGTGACTATCCTATGGAATAGCACAATTCAAGAATTTCATATATTTATAAGTAAATATAAATCTAAGTTCTTAATGAATCTCTTCCATAGAATGAGAACTTAAAAATCAAACTTTTACCTCTACTGCCTTAAAATCGGTGTCTTCATGTATTTATATTGCATGGGCTTCATAGGTCTTGCCACATACCATCAACAAATTATATATGTATGTGTGTGTGTATACATGCAGATATACTTAGATACTTTAAAAGTAGTATACAAAGAAACACAACTGTATTTGCTGCACAGACTGCCCATTGTATTTTCAACACTTAAGACTTTTTCCTGGAAATACTACTACTCAGGTAACCATAGAATTTAACTCAGCAACCATACAATAAACAAAACAAAAAAAACCACTCCCAAACCTCACCATCTAATGATTCAATCTGATTTAAGAGGTGAATACCATTCCTTAAGACAAAAGGGGCAAAACTATGTATTTTTTAAATAAAATATCTATAACTGACCACCTCTTCCACAAAAAGGGAAGTAACCTTTCTATAACTTTCTAAATTATATAAATTTAAACTATGCATCAATAATTAACTCAGAGATATGTATGTAAGAAAATAGTGTTAAGACAATATTCTTAAGAGCTTATAACATTGATTTTTGTATATCATATAGCTTTATTGAGATATTAGAAATTAAAATTTAATTTACTACCTCCTTGTAGAATGGAACACAACACCTCTTTAGTCTAAATAACTTTTTAGAAAGTTGTTACATATATTCATTCTAATAATTCACTTGATTAACAAGCAACTTTCAAAAATACCTGAAATAACTAAACAGCAAAAGAACGTATCGCTGTGTACCAAAGTAAAAATTATGACCACAGTGAGTAGTTCAAGTAGGGGTGGAAGACAAAGAATTTTCACTGACAACTTTTTATTTATATTACTGAAAACAATTCATTATTGTTTTATATAAATGTTATATTTTCCTATAGCAGTGTTTCAATTTTTATAAGTTTCCATTTTTTAAAATCCTTAGTAACCCTAAAACTTAAACAAAAACTGATTAGAATACAAATGACATCAGTGTAAGTATTCTTACCTTTATTTGACTTTGATGGTTTATTCTTGATAGGTTTAAGGGAACTTCTTGATTTATCTTCTCTATCTTTAATAAGTTTCTGAACATCATCCAAAGACAGTTTTTGCAGGACAACTACAGGCTTAGCTCCTTTATTTAGATCTTCAACTAATCCCATTTTTTCTACTTTGTCTTTCTGCTCTCCTTTCATTTCCATTTTCTTTGTCTCCTGAGTAATATTACCATCTTTATCCCTCTTGATTTTTGGAATGACAAAATTTTTCAATGCACCAGACCTGCCCCCCAACAAATAACTTGGAAATTCTGCCTTATTGTCAGGGTGCGCTTTATTACTGTCTACTTTAGTCTTATTACCCTCTGTCCTTTTGTCATCTTTACTATTTGGTGATTTAAAACCAGGCTTATCAGATCTTGATTTATTAGAATCTCCTTGTTTAACACGAGGACTGTCAGGCCTTGATTTTTGCTCCCCAGAAGATGGTCTTTCCCTTGAGTCCCCTGATTCATGTCTATGTTTTCTTTCTAGTTTATCAGGTTTTGAACCATCAGATTTAATGCCATGTTCATTTCTATTAGAGGATCTCAACGTTTCTGGTCTTCGAACCCTCGACTGATCCCCCCGATGTCGCTCTGATTCATTCCTGTCATCTGATTTTTGTTTACTATCATGGTCACGTCTTAATGACTCAGAAATAGATCGCCCATCAGGTCTCTGCTTTAAGGCTTCAGCTCGTTCTGATTTTAACCGAGGTGAATCAGATTTAATATCCTGTTTATGTTTAGACACTTCAGGTTTTTTCTCTGTTGATGGCTTTCCAGAATCTCTCCTATTTTCATGCCTATGTTTTGGTGTTTCAGGCCGACCTTCATTTTTTTGCTTTGGAGTTTCAGGTCGGCCCTCACCTTTCTGCTTTGGAGTTTCAGGTCGGCCATCACCCTTCTGTTTTGGGGTTTCAGGGCGCCCATCACTCTTTTGTTTTGGAGTTTCAGGTCGGCTTTCACCCTTTTGCTTTGGGGTTTCAGGTCTTGCCTTTGTTGTTTCTGATCTGCCGTTATTTTGTTTGTTGTCATTTGGTTTTATGTCAGACAGTCTATTTTCATTCTGTTTAGGTTCAGATGTGGTGCTCTCATTTTGTTTGGATTCAGTTGTTCTGCTCTCATTCTGTTTAGGTTCTTCTGTTTGTGTGTCAATTTTAGTTTCTAACTTACTTTCACTTGATTTTGTCTCCACCAATCTGTTTTCATTTGGTTTAGATTCTGCCAATCTTTCATTTTGTTTGATTTCATTCTTTGAAAGCTCAGAATCAGACTTTTTTTTAGGAGTCTCAGGATGGTTTTCTGGTGTAGCTTTAAGATTTCCAATAATATCTTCCTGGAGAACAGAAATAGGTGCATCATTACATTGTTTGATTTCTTCAGGCTTTTTTATGGAGTCTGAATCCTGAGTTATAGAAGCCTGAGAGTCCACTCTTCCTGCCTGATGAAGATCAATGCTAACCATTAATGCTGGCCTTGACCCATTTCCCGTAGAACCCGTCTCCTGAGAAGCTGGTCTATTACCTCCTGTAGCACCCCCAGCCTCCTGTGGGTAAGAATCTTGTTTTCTTTTTTTCAAAGGCTTATCTGAAATTTAAAGATAAATATTCAGTATCAGTAATAGACATATATTCTTATCTTATTAAAAGCCATATGGACTTTGATATTTCTTTAAGTCACAATGTTTTTTTAAATGTGGTGAATGCAAATGTCAATATGCATGTATAAAATAGCAGGCATGAATCACATAATACTTTTAAACCAAGGTTTAAGGAAATATTCATGGTTGCTGTACCTCAATAAATATTAGTGACTATAGTAACAAGAATTTAACAGCATATTTGTTGATTATATAAATAAGCCCAAGAGTATAAAATAAATAGAACTTATAATACATTAAATACAAACATATATTTATGTTTGTATATGTAAAGGATAAACCAGATTCTTTACATAAGAATAAGGCAATCAGTTATAAATCACACGTTCTCATTTAACATCATTTAACCATGAACCAAAAATTACTAAGTGCTCATACTGCTAACATAATAAACAGGAAACATAAGCTTTTACAACATGTAAGACAAGTATGGAAAAGAATAAAACCCAAAAGAAAACAGAAATCATGCCACTGAAAAAAGTAAATGAGGAGAATAAGGGAAAAAAAGAGAGTTTAATAGTTTGTCATTAACCTTTGATCCAGGATTCAAATTCTTCAAGGTGTCAACAGCACAAATGGAATTTAAAAGCTAACACACATTAGAAGTATATTTAAAATAAGGAAACATTAATATTATAAGTATAAAAATGAGACGCATAGAAGGACTTTTTAGATAAATCCTGTCTTAAAAGCAACTTCCACTTAAGAAAAATGCTTTGGTTCTTCAATGTAAGGTTATAGGGATCTATATACTGGCCTCAGTAAGAAATAATTTATGGTATTCTGAAATGTAAAGACAAAAATACACACAAACACAAATCTACCACCACAATAAAATGTCAAGGTATTTTTAAGTTATGTATTTCTGTGCATGATTCCACTTGACTCAAGAGGCTGCTAGGTCATTTTCTGAATCTCTAGTTAGTTCTTGGGAATAGTTGTATTATAGCACCTTAAGGTTTTGTCTGCTTTAATATTTACTTCTGAATTGCCTGGCTTTGTTTTAAAAGTCATTTAAATCATTTTTATAGGAGAACCTCTAGATTCCCTTATGATATTCATTAATGTGACAAATATCATTTAAGGAAAACAAGGTTAAAAGTCAAAATGACCATTAAAAAATAACCTCTTATTGTTAGAAAACCAAGTTTGAAAAACAAACAAACAAAAACTTTTAATGGTAATGTTGCTTTTATTCACCAAAGTTCCATCATTTTGTTTTCAAAGTAAGAAGCAGCAGTCCATTCCAGCTTAAAGTCTAGTAAAATATTTTACTAAAGTTTAACTCAAATATTTACTAGTAATTTTTTTGTAGAAGTAAGTCATTCTGGTTCTTAGTTATTCGGAAGTCAAGTCTACCGTCACATATGCTCCATTTGTAAAATAACTACCTGATAATATTAATAAAATATCTTATCATCTATTTTCCCCAGTTAAAACTACCCTGGTAAGAACGTATATGAAACTTTCTGCCTCAATACTTAAGAAGAAAGCACTCAGAATATTAAATTTATGTTTCCTTAATTTTATTTTGTAATGTTCTGCCACACAAAATAATCTTTACATCTTACCATATGGCACACCAAATAATTATTACCTCATAAATGGGATGCTTTATCACCTTATACCCTTAAACCTTTAGGACAAGAATCTAGAAATCGAAATAGTATAATCTAGTTGAAAATTTTTATGTTTCAATGAAACATGCTTGTGAAAGTCATTAAAATGGTAACCTAAGTGTACTTAAGAACGATAATGACATCACAGAACTCAGGCATCTTGAAGATTTCTCTTAAGAAATCTGTGGCTCATCCTTTTATTAATATGAGCAATCAGTCTTTCTTCTGAACATTAACATTAAAATATCTTAAAGGCTAAATTTAAAGGATTACAAAATACTTAAGAGTTTTTAGATAATTAACCTCATTTCAAATAATCATTTATCATTAAAATAGAAATTTAGCATAGTTTAATTTCAAAGAAATTGTTATGTTTGATTTAGTTAAACTATAGATGCTATGATTATTTATAATAAAAATATATGAAAGCATTTGCACATGAGTAATATAATAAGATTGGGGAAGATCTTGTAATTTTTTCCATTATGCACAATATATTGCTAAATACAAAGTTTTAATTTTTCAACTATTGAAAAGTACGTCACCTCTTCGGTAAAACCGGGAAAAATTCCATTACTGCTGCAAGGATTCTTGAATATGTTAAGAGCACGCAGGTCTGATTCACTTGATCTGATTCAGTTCCACCATGAACTTATTCCTGTAAAGTGGCTCTGAATCTGCACGTCACTTTTGTCTATCCACTTTTGTTATCAGTCTTCATTACATCATAACTTTCACCTAATGATGGAAAGCCATCTCTATAAAGAATAATTTCAATATTTGGGACACTGATTATCTTTAAGCCCTTTTCAGCACAGGGTACCATAAGTTTAGCTATCAGAATGCATATAGTCCTGAAGAAAATGCATACAAAAAGATACCATAATTTCAAAACCAACAATACTTGTCATCTAGATGCTGATATGAAAATACGATCCAGCCGTTAGAGAAATTCTGAACTTGATTATTCTTGTAAGAAACAAACTATATCACTTGCTTTAATTTACAAGTGATAACTGAAAACTCTTAAAACAACACAATTATACACATAGTAGCCAATTATGAAAAATGAAAACATCCCAACCTTAAATTGCAGTATAAACTAAGTGGCTAACTGTCCTATTTCCGTCTAGTCTCTTATTCCAAATGACAGTAGGTAATTTACTTTTTATAAGGGTTATAGTGTAAGAATATCGTAACATTATAAAAGACATTAGTAGCTAGGCTAGGCCATTCCTCACACTTACTAACATGGAAAGTGGACCTTGAAAAAGATGAAATAGGCAAAGATGAACAAAGAAACCCCCTCTTTGGCAAAAGAAAGCAGGAATTTTCAGCACATGGAGGAGATATTAATGTCTATGATAGGTCATCCCAGAAGCAAAGATGAACAGCCTTTTAAAATTAATTTATGTAATTAGACATTGAAAATATGAGCAGAGGTTGAGCAAAAAGGTCCTTTAAGAATATAATAAAATATTAGGTTACAGAGATTTAACCTATCAGTGTATATAAAACTACCCAAAGAAGGGACAACAGGCCAAGGGACATAAATACCTAGCAGCCAGGAAAGTGTCCTCTATGTGTGGAACAGAGGTACATTACGTTCTGCCACAGCCTAGGTAAAATATTTCTTAAGAGTATTCTATCCCTTTTCTTAAACTGCATAACGATCAAACAACCATGTGTGTTAAACTTTCTAATCTTATTTATAAGCCATAGTTTTTTTCATTTCTGGTCTATTGAAAGGAAGCATCTCTCATAATAAATGAATATAATGGGAAACAAGCACAGACCCTATAAGAGAGCTCTCAGTAAAACAAGTAGTCTTTTTTGTTCCTTACCACCACCAATAGTTACCAATAGTTATAAAAAAGTTCTCAGTGCCATACCTTAGAATGCAGTAAATATCAATTTCACAATTTAGTCCTAAAATGCAGTGGTAACTAGTAATAAATTCATTTCAAGGAAATATTTCAATTCTCAAGGGCTGACTATAAAACTACCACTTCAGAAAATGTTGCTTTTATTTATGACCTCACCTACAGTCTTAGAGCAACATACCAGACCTTTAATCTTTCCAAAATCTCAAGATAACTCTTATAATATAAAACACTAGCCCACCACACAGTGCAGAAACTGAATACAAAATGACAAAGTTCAAATCACAGGTGTTAGGTGGCACCTAAATTCTAAAGGTTTTCAAATAAAGCCACAAAATAATGGGAGCATGGCTTTCAGCAAACAAGTCAGAAATGACAGCACTAATATGAGGTAGGCAAATATCAGCATAACCAATTTGGGAAAATACACATACTAAATCATCTAAATCAAACTAAGGATCAGGTAGTTCCAATGAACATTTATTCCTTTAACCTTATAGCACCAGATACCTCTGTAAGTCCACTTAGAGAATTCAAAATTGTAAGTCAATTCTTTTCACTCAACTTCTCAATTAACTTTTGTTATAGGCACGCTATCATAGATTACAGAGAAAACTGATTACATAATTAAAAGTAAAATATATATTACAAGTTTCTGAAAGAACAGTATGCTATTGGCTGAATTTGTTTTATTTCCCCTAAAAAAAGTTAGTAGTCTAAAGTAAGTTTGGTATTATGCAGTTAGCCTTATTTAGTATCCTTATTTTCTTTCAGTTTTTAAAAGTAAAAACTTCGGCTTCAACAAATATGATACAATGAAAGTTCAGGAAAGTAAAAAAAAAAAAAAAAAAGTTTACCATTTCCTCTGTTTTTGTTCCTACCAACTATTAAAAAATCATTAAAAAAATTAAGCTCCTTTTTGAGAACATAATTTCCAAAAACACAGATTAAAATGTCATGCAAAAATTCAGTTCTCAAGGCAACTAATATTTCTCAGTCAAGAAATTACAATTTTATGTTTCTTGCAAAACTGTCATAGGATTCAGGAATTTGGGATTAATACCATCAAGAGAAGTTAAATAACATTGCTCTCTTCATTTGACATGCATATACTTTCATAAGAGTCGTTAGAGGAGGAGATACATTCTGGAACCTATATAGTTATTATTTCCTGAACCCCACATTACTAAACCAAAGAATAAGAACACTGTATATCATCCTTAACATCAATAGTTTAGTACTTTAAAAAAATTCCAGTTCCCTAGCCAATAAAATAAAGACTTCTGGCAGTCTCTTTATTTGCACCAACCTGTGATCTAGGCACTTAGCAAACACCATAGTGCAACAATTACTAAATAATGTCTGTTTTTTCAATAATGTTAAAAAGATCCATCATGATAGGAAATATAATACAAATCTTCAGCATGTTTCTTAGAAACACAATTATCTAGAAATGATCCTGTCACATAATGAACAAGATCATATATAAAAAGTTCTACCCAACTTTATGAAGTTTTGTTTTATAATTACCAAAAAGAAAATATGAGAACTATTTAACAACGTAGAATATTTAACTATAAAATTAAAGCATAAAGTATACTTTGGTTTGGGTAGTCAAATGTGTATATGAATCTGTAAAGACATCAAATCCATAAATTACATTACTAATTTCAATCACTGATTCATCAGTCTATCAAAATTTTCAAGAGTTTTGTATATAATATTCACCAAATAATCAAGAATTTAATAGGGAGTTACTTTTATTTGATTATAATTTTTTATGAAGCACAAAAAAAGCCCATAAATTCATAGAATAGGTGTCTTGACGCTCCATCCTAACACACTACTCAGACAAAAGGGAACACTTAAATCTAATCACCAAAAAAAGATCCTTGACCCTTAAAGGTTTGCTACTTAATATTAATTTAAAATTCTTTCCATAATTTTTTTACTAAACAAAACAAAACAAAAACCCAAACTATATTATTAAGAGATGGCAGGACTGGAAACAAAGTGAAAAATCTAACTAAATAAAGATCCACATAAACTTTTCTTAAAGGTACTGGTTCAAAATAATTCTCTATCAGTTACCCTTGTTTTGACAGAAAAAAAGGTGAAGATGCAAAACTATACTAATATAACTTATAGAAAATACATGTGAAATACTAACATTCATTTTAGTAGACAAGCACAGATAATATCATTTGATACATAATAGGTGAATAGACCTGTGATACAGAATTACCAAATCTCAGATAATTGTTTCAAATAAAAAAATCAAGATTTTAACTTCTGAGGTATAAGCATTAGTAATAAAAATATAACTGAGTGATATAATGAACTATAAAATATAATGAAAAAAAAAAGAGTAACTAAAAAAACGTTTTTTACATTATAATTACACATTTGCCCAGAGTATGAAGTGGTAGTAATGAGATTATTTTACCTTTGTCTTGAACTTCTTTTGAAAAGCGCTCCCTTTCAATAGCTGATTCTCTCTCTATTCGTTCAATTTCAGCTAATGCATCCAATTCCACTTCATCATATATAGGTCCCTGTTGTGATACCTGCTGCTGATTCTGTACCACAGAAGTTTGGGGCTGTTTTGTAGCAATTGAAGTGTTCTGTTGTAAAACAGGCACTTGATTTGCTGGAAGGAATGCTGTTTGTTCTTGCTGCGACAAACACTGAGCAGCATTTAGTGGGCGGTTTACATCCTGTGGAGTAATGGGTGTTTTTGAAGTCTGTCCTGGGTACTGCACATTAAAAGGAATATCATTTTCTGAAACATTGCTATTTTCCATACCAGAAAGCATATCCTCTTGCTGGTCCATGTCTGAAGACCTTACACGAGAAAGTCTTAATGTAAGTTTAGTAGAGTCCTTGGATGGAGAACTAATAATATCATACATTGCAGCTTTCTCACTCTGGTCTTTTTCATCCTTGCCTAATTTCATTTTCTTTTGCTTCTTTTGTTTTCTTTCTGGAGAATCTAGCAAGATGTCTGGTGGAACATCTCGAGGTGATGAACAAGGTAGAGGCTGAGACTGAAGGATTAAAGGTGGTCTTGATCCTAGAAAAGCAATTCAACAGGAATGAACAATTGTGCTAGTTTTACATTTTCTTACACTGTGATAGAAATATTAAACAAGTGACAACATCGTAATGCAAGAAAAAATATTAGGAAATTACCTAACCTCAGCGCCTTATCTACAAAATACAAAAAGAAAGCCTAGCTTGCTCACAGATGATCCAGGTTTAAATTTAAGTATGAATATTCCATCTTCCAGACCAGTATTATGTTATTTCTATTTTTGTCCCTATAAAATATACTTAGCTTGAAAACAGCAAAGGAGTTCATTGTTTCTAAAGATGATACAACACAAATATTTTGGACAAATACTCTCTATTCTTTCACTTATTATCTAGAAAAACTGACAAGTCTAAAGTAAGAATAAGTCTGTCAAATTATAATTAACAAATTAATCCTAGAAACTACACTCACATGAATATTTACCGGTATAAGAAAAAGAAAGTGGGAACAATTACAATTTTTAGAATCTTCACTTACTTTACAAACTGGTGGTAAAATATTGATTTATACCTTTATGTGGTGTTCTCTTTCTCCCTCCACTTAACATCATTCACATACTCTCTTCAGCTTGCTAATCCTCCCTCTATTAGAAAAATATGCAAGTCCAGCAAATATCAAGGCTCAATAAAGTATCTTCAGCCCAGATCCCATTAATTTACAAATGCATATGATACAAGGAAGTGGTAAAAATAAGCTAATCAAATGAAAAAATTCTCCTCGATAACAAGCTGTTAAATGAGAAAAATGTATTGATATGCTTCAGAAATAAAAGTATAATTGTTACATTTCTTATCATTAGACTATAAAATGTTTAAAAACCCATAGGAAATTATAAAAATCAGTCAGGATGAAAGTGCTTTATAGAAAGAACTTAAACCTAGACTTATCTTAAATTAAGGTTTCAGTATATGATTTTTCCATGATACATAAATCTGTCGTTTCAATCAGCAATGTTAATATATCTAAAGTGTGATATATAAAAATATAACTTTTTAGAGAACATATCTATTAGATAAAATGTGATAAAGATGCAACTGAGTAATTTTTTTTTTTTTAAGATTTTATTTGTCAAAGGGAGAGAGACCGAGAGAGCACAAGCAGGGGGAGCGGCAGGCAGAGGGAGAAGCAGGCTCCCCACCGAGCAAGGAGCCTGATGCGGGGCTCGATCCCAGGACCCTGGGATCATGACCTGAGCCAAAGGCAGTCGCTTAACCGACTGAGCCACCCAGGTGTCCCAAGATACAACTGAAGCAATCTACCAGAAATGTTAGTTTGAAGTTAAATCAACAGATAGTGTTTTTAGACAGCTTATATGGGAAGTTAAAAAGAAATGAAACTAACATTTTTGGACCATTTATTTTGTGTCAGAGCGTGTGCAAGGTGCTTTGCACATCAGGTCATTTAAATAATTTACAACAACCTTGATTTGTATTATTATTACTATTTTGCAGAAAGGAACATGAAGCTTATAGTGGTTAAGCAACCTGCCCAAAGTTATATGGCTAGCAAACCTGAAAAATTTAAACCCAGATTTTTCTAACATCTGAATTCAATACACCATATTGTCTTTGTATTTAAAATTTTTGTGACTAATTATATATATTTTAGAACAAACTTAAATTCCAACAGTTCATCTATAAATCAAATTAGACTGACAATGCATTCAACCTTCAAAACTAGTTGGAAAACAACCTCATGAACAGAAGTAGAGGTTTCTGATGAATAATGTGTTCAAGAAGTTGTTCTAAAGTTTTTTTCTTTCTATCTAAAGTTATCCATCCATCCATCCATCCTCAAGAGTTAGAAGAAAAATAGACTGATTATCTAGATCAACCAGCTATCCCACTGTTACTTCTCCCTGGCAGTCTGAATAATTTCTCACTCTGACAATACTTGTGAGATATGTACCTAACTTTGATGCCTACCCTACAAATAGAGTTATTCTGAAAGCTGCTCTTTCTTTCATAAGCTGAGTTATTTTTATCCCTGAAAATTCATAGAATTATAGAATAAGAATGGCTCATGAAAGTTCAACTTTCACCCCAGGAAGAATGTGTTCCAACTCTTTGATTAGAGACAATCTGTGAAAAAAATATCTTTATAATAAGAGGCATACCAGTCCATGATTTAGAAGGCTATAATTAGAAATTCTCATGGATAGAGAAAATTTATTATCAGATATATTGCAATTAATTACAAGCTAATTCTTTAACACGGAATACAATATTCTCTTCCAATAACTCAGGTAATTCAAATTATCACACTTTAATTTTAAGTACTTCTAAAAAAAAGCTCAAACTTGGACTTAAATTCACAATTTTATGAATCTAGTATATATAAAAGTCCACACGAGGTTCTTTGGGAATTTGAAGATAAAATTCATGTCCATAAAATAGTACACAATAAGTTATTAGAAAATATTTAAACTAATGAATGGTTTAAGAAGATTAGGAGAAAAGGATCCATGGAAGATCATCCATTTAACTTAGAACTTGAAAAGATAGGATTTTAATAAGCAGAAATGAAAGTATGTGTAAGACATTTAGAGAGGTAAAACAGAATAGGCCTGATTTTGACAAGTGACTACATGAGAGATGAGAGACAACTTAATGATGATTCAGGACTGGAATGGCATTAAATTAAATTGAATGGCAAAAAGAACAGTGAGAACAATCTTGAAAATGAATTTGAAATACCAGCTAGCCATGAGGAAATTTTGTTTGGAAACAATAATTACAACTTGGGACACAGGACTGGAACCAAAGACATTGATTTGGCAATCCTGTTCATAAAAGTAATCAATGCTATTATCAAAACTGAGTAAAACAGCCAAGGAGAAAAGTATAATGGGAGATTAAAAAGTCTAATGACAGAAATCTTGAGGAATGAGAGAGCAGATAGAAGAGCTAATGAAAAAAAAAAAAAACAATGAAATAAAATAAGTATGAGGAAAACCAGTGGACTTGATATAAGTTTTTTTTGGGAAGCTGGATGATGGGGAAAGTAGATCAATAATTTCAAACGTTCAAGAGAGGTTAAGAAGGCTGTGGTCTGGAAAGACGATTGGATTTAACAGTGAGAACAATGCTGTATATATCTGAAAACACTATCAAAAGTTTATAGGGATAACTACAGGTTTGTTTCTTTCCCACAATAAATGAAAAACAATAAAGAACAGTTTTTGGTATCTGCAACTAAGAAGTTTGAGCCCTTTACTCAACTTGAAATAGGAAATGCTAGGGCGCCTGCATTTTAAGTGTCCAAATCTTGATTTTAGCCCACGTTATGATCTGAAGGTTGTGAGATTGAGCCCTGCGTTTGGAGCCTGCTAAAATTCTCTCTCACCCACCCCAATTAAAAAAAAAAAAAAGTGTGTGTCTGTGTGTGTGTGTGTGAGAGTGTGTGAGTGTGTGTGTGTGTGTGTGTGTATGTATATGAAATGCTGAAGGAAATTTTAGTTACTATAATACCTTTAGGAGTTCCATCACTTCCAGCAGGGGAGCATACTGGTTGTGGAGACCTCAAGGGAAAAGATGCAGCATTCCTCATTGTTGAAGAATCTCCATCCTAAGAATAGAGTATAAAATTTATACCTTAAATGATAGGAGAGGCTTTAGAGAAATCTTAAACAGACCAATAAAAGACATAAACTACTGACAAGTAAAGTGCTGGTATTCAAAAGCATAATTCTTCTGCACTTTCCTGTTTTCTTCATGGTAAATCTTAGAAGATTTGAAATTGTATCCAAAAGAATCAACAGCCTATGCGTGGCAATGAATAAGAAAACTGGTATTACTACTATGCTCCATTTTTGTTTACTATTTTCTACAAAAGGAGCTGTGAACACCCTACCAGGCTATAAACGCCTAGAGGGCAGAGTTCACGGTCATCTTTGTTATCCTTATATACATATAACTTATCTGGTAATACCACCAAACCAGTAACATATAACTTATCTGATGATACCACAAAACCAATTCCAGTATGTGGAATATCTTAAAACATCAAAGCAACCTTAAATTTCAGGGAATAAAGTTATGTGCAAGTCCTAGAGGGAAAAAGAACTATGTACTAATAAAGGTTCATTATTTAAAGGAACATTTTTGTGTGAACAAGTATTTAAAAATGAAACTATATTTCATTAAGAACCAAAACTTCTACAGCAAGGATTGGCAAACTTCTGTAAAGGGACAGATAATAAATATTTTAGGCTTTGTGGGCCACATATAATTTCTGTCACATACTGTTCTTTGTTGTTGTTGTTTAAAAATGTAAAAGCCATTTTTAGTTGTAGCTCAAACTACTGGCTAGTTTACCAATCTTACTCTAGACTAAGCTCTGTGGGTATAGGAACCACACTGTTCAGAGCTAGATTCTCAGACATGGTATAACCTCATATACAGTAGATACCATTTAAACTGTGGAATCAAAATAGGTCATGAAACAAATATTAACACTATTTTATTACCTCAATGATAACTAATATATTACATACGTCACTACTTAGCCTGTGCACCATGTGTAGGTAGTCGTCACTTGAGCCATGTCTAGGATTATCAGCATGATGATTAGCTGAATTGCCAGACAACGGACCAGAAACTTTATTATCATGTATGTTTCTCAAACCACCTGCAACAATGGGACTTGATACTGATGCTGAAATTAATAAGAATAAAAAGAAAAAGCTGTATAAAAATAAACTGTTAAAATAACGATTGTTCACAAAATATTTTAAGCATACAGAAATTACAGAAAATAATAATGAGCACTCATGTACTATCTAATGCTTGATCAAATCTTAGCACTGTACCACATCATTCAGACCCATTTTTGAAAAGAAATAAAACATCAGATAAGGCTGAAGCTCTCCAATATCTGCATATTCCTCTCCTCTGTTCCCTCCCCCTCACTTCATAAAAGTAACCACCATATTGAATTCACAGTTTACTCTATGAATTACCTTTATGCCTTTACTATAAATGAATATATTCCTAAATAATACAGAGCACTGTTTCACATATAACTTTATATAAATGGTATGCTATATGTATGTATATATCCTTCTAACTTGCTTATTTCAATATGTTGAAATTTACCCATTTTTACATATGTAGTGTTAAATTCACATATTTTATTTTTATTTTTTTAAAAGATTTTATTTATTTGTCAGAGAGAGACACAGCGAAAGAGGGAACACAAGCAGGGGGAGTGGAAGAGGGAGAAGCAGGCTTTCTGCCAAGCAAGGAGCCCGATGTGTGGCTTGACCCTGGGACCATGACCTGAGCCGAAGGCAGACGTTTAACGACTGAGTCACCCAGGCGCCCCAAATTCACATATTTTAAATAAACAGATACATTCTGCTGCATAACGTACACAATATTCCATTCTTATATTCAATGTTTAGATTGCTTCAGTACTTTTGCTGTCATAAACACAATGCATATTCTTGTACATGTATACATGTACCTGTATTGTATTCTTCTTGTACAGGACTTTTTTATAAATGTGTCTAGGAGTGAAACTGCTGGATAGGCCCGTTTTTATTTTTTAAAATATTTTATTTATTTATTTGACAGAGAGAGAGTGACAGAGCACAAGCAGGGGGAGCAGCAGTGGGAGAGGGAGAAGGAGGCTCCCTGCTGAGCAGGGAGCCCGATGTGGGGCTCAATCCCAGGACCCTGAGATCATGACCTGAGCTGAAGGCAGACACTTAACTGACTGAGCCACCCAGGTTCATTTTTAAACCTTACTAAATGTTAACAAATAGCTTTCCAAATTACTTATGTCCATTTGTAAACCTTACTAAATTTTAACAAATAGCTTTCCAAATTACTTATGTCCATTTGTACTCTACTGGTAGTATATGAGAGTTCTTACTGCTCTATATCCTTGTCAACAATGTTTGTCATTCTGAGAATGGGAAAGGTCTCTGATTTTCATTTTAATTTTTACATTTTCTTGATTAATAGTGAAGCCAAGCATCTTTTCATGTATACTGGCCACTGAGATTCCCTCCTTAACAAAAACATAAAAAGACAGTCTTCTACATTTTCTTTTTAAAATGTTACAGTTTTGTTTTTTGTCACACTTAGGTCTTTAATCCATCTTATCTTTCTGTGTAGTTGAGATAGGAATTCAATTTTACTTTTTTCCATATAAATAACTAATTGTCTCAGCACATGGTAGAACTTACAGATAAAACTGAGTATGTTTTATCCCCTTCCCTCTTCTTAAGGGAGGGAGAATTTGAACTACTAAAGGATGCATATACATTTCAAATTATGATATTGTCAAAATGCTCTCTAAAAAGATTGTACCACTTTATATCCCTATGAAGAATGTAGAAGTTCAAATTTTCCTGTACATTTGTTGATACTAGATATCACATAACTAAAAAATGTTTACTAATAGTTAATATAAAATTTTATTTCATTTTAATTTTGATTCACATCTCTAATCAGATCACGTTTTGAAGAGAAAAAAGGGTAAGAAAGACATATTTGGGACAACTGGTGAAAACTGAATATAGACTGCATTTTAAATGATAGTACAGAACTGTTCTTAATTTTTTTAGAGGTGAATTATTACATCTAGTGTTTATATAACTTCCTTCTTCCTAGCAGATGTATTTAATGGCGAAGAGTTATGATGCCTGTTGATGAAGGGGCTCATTGTGCTTATCTTTCAACTTTTCTACACAGCTAAAATTTTGTAACAGGTTGAAAAAAATTTTAAATGTTACCTTCCACATACTCTAAATTTCCATATATATATTTACCTTATTTCTGGATTCTTTTCTGTCCCATTTACCTATCCATTTGTGCCTACCACACTACATTTTCTTATTTATGGTAACCTTAATATCCAGGTGGGGCTAATCCCTGAGTAATATTTTCAGTTTCTCAAATATCTGAGAATTTCCAAGAAGTAACTCATTACTAACAGGCAGATGCTCAAACTAATATTTCGCTTTTGATTTTGTGATTTCAACTTCTGAAAAAGCTGGGTTTATCTTGTTTAAAAAACAATAGTAATCAGAGTAAAAGCTTATGTTCTTTCCTACACATATGAATGTGTATGTGGATATTTCCCTAAGAAACAAATGTGTCCGTTTTTTTAAAGATTTTATTTATTTATTTGACAGGGAGAGGGACAGCAAGAGAAGGAACAAAAGCAGGGGGAGTGGAAGAGGGAGAAGCAGGCTTCTTGCGGAGCAGAGAGCCCTATGTGGGTCTCGATCCCAGGACCCTGGGATCACGACCTGAGCCAAAGGCAGACACTTAACTGACTGAGCCACCCAGGTGCCCCCAAATGTGTCCTTTTAACATTTTCCTTTCATTACAGTTAAAATGTTCCTCATACCTTTGTGTGCCAGAGTATACTAATATTTCACAAGTATCAAGAACATACAAAATACATACATACTCATGTTCAGCACTCAATCTAAATTCTCTAATTTTGGAGGTATCTATTCCAAATGTGTCATCTGCCTCCTAGTTTTCCCTTAAATTAGTGTATAAAATATCTCAACCTAATATTTCATTATCTAGTTTTGGGAGACCAGAAGATGGCTGTTTTGACTGATGATTAAATTAAAAGTTTGTAAGTTAAAAAGTTTATAAAGGACATTTGACTCCATGCAAAATAGAAAAGAAGAATACACACAGGAACTAATAACTGACTGCAAATGTTAAAAATTTGCTGTTAATTATGGGGGACAAAAACACAAATTTTTATATTCCCTTTTGTACTTCTTAAAATTTTTCAAAAAAAGTATATACTTTTTTACTTTAAGTATATACTTGATTTACATTACTAATAAAAAATTACTTAGAAGCCATGACGTATGCCCCAAAGCAATATAACTTTTTTTTTTTTAAAGATTTTATCCATTCACCTGACAGAGAGAGAGAGAGAGTGAGAGAGGGAACACAAGCAAGGGGAGTGGGAGAGGGAGAAACAGACTTCCCGCCGAGCAGAGAGCCCGACGTGGGGTTCCATCCCAGGCCCCTGCGATCACGACCCGAGTCGAAGGCAGACGCCTAATGACTGAGCCACCCAGGCACTGCCCCCCCCCAAAGCAATATAGCCTTAAAAAGACATATTATCAACTAACTTCAACTGAGAACTAGTAATCTAATTCCAGAAATTTTTGCATCTAAGATTTTCTCTACCAGCACTGTATTTACTCCAGAGTAAAATTTTCACACTATATATACTTTACCAATTAAAACATAATTCTTCTTTGGCTTTAGTGCTATGTAAGAAGAAAGCCCAATTAAGAAAAATTAGAACATTTTCTAATTTCGTAACTATACTCAGTTGTATAATAACCTAATCCAAAGAATCATATGACAGGGATCCTTTTACCTCCCAAATGATGAATTTCAGGATAGTGTTTTAGTTTGTATTTTAAAAATTATTAAAAAAAAAATTTGCTTGAAATTATAGGCATTCCCTATAAATAAACAACGAACTTTCTTACCTTGCTGCATCTGTGGATGTGTTGTGTAACTTGAAGGATGGGAATATGGCATGTATCCTGCAGGGCTTTGTGGGGCATATGGACTAGGCACTGGGCTATTTTGTTGTGGCATAAATCTGTTCCCAGAGCTTGTCTGTGGTGGCACAAACCGGCTAAAACCCAAAATCCAAATAAACAATATCAGGAAATGAAATAAATATGCTATTCCTTGAAATTTTACTGTCATAAAATTCTCCAAACTCTGGTTTGTATAAAACAAAATCTATGCAAACAGTAAATTTTGAAAAACAGAGAATATAAAAATTATTCATGATTCATAATTTAAGAGTTACACTAAACAATTTGTAAAAACAGGTAATTCATTTATTTTACTTGCATAAAAGTATCCATTTAAGATAAAGTCATGCTCCCTAAATTCTACTCTATAAATTTTATTATCTCAAACACATTATTTTAACACATTCTTTTGTCTTTATGAATTTAAGTTACTAAGATGGTAGCTACTTCAATTAGTATATTAGAGCATTTCTGCATCTAACATTTTAAGACAAATGTTCATGTGAATTACTATTTAAAGCTAAGCATTTTAATTTTTCAACTACATATAATTCACCATTACCTAAAGGTATGTATTCACAAGCATATTCATCACAGAAAACAGTACTTCATAAAATGATGCATATATTACCTGGAGGGGCTATGTGAGATAGTGGTTTGTTGATAATTGGAAGATGCAGGACTACTGTGCATGGAATTCTGAGAAAGTTTATACTGAGACATCATCATTCCTACATAGCACATAAAAATGGAAAACATGTTATTTTCTTTTAATGGTAAAATGTCTTTTAAATAATTTAAAGCAATTGCTCTATCACAAACATTCAAAAGATCTTTCTGTTCAGAGACAGGTATTTAATTAAAAAAAATTTTTTTTTATTTGCTTACTTACTGTCCTATCATTTAGCTTTACTTTGATTTAATTTAATTTAAATTCAATTATTTAGACATTTTAAAATTAAAGATAAAATCTATGATTAACCCTGAACTTTCTTATGATATGTATAGCTAATCTTTTGGGGATTACAAGCATCACATTATATTCCCAAATTCCATTATTAATTTAATTTATTATTAATTTATTTATTATTGAATTTATTTATTAAATTAAATTAAATTTATTTTCTTTGAAAAGAAGCTTTAGAAGTCACTTTATCTAACCTCTGACCAAATACTATACTGACCAAATACTACACAATTCCTCCTACAACAGGTTGTCGTTGGGTAGTTTTTCCATTACATGGAATACTTTATTACAGACATCTCCAGTCTTTAGAAGCTTCATTTCACAACACTACTTGTTTCACTGTGATTCAGATCTCAGTTTTAAAAGAATACTATTTTATTGAGGGGTCCAAAGTTTTGAGTTGCTGCAATTTCCATCTGAATGTTCTGAAGTGAAACAGAATGCTCCTATTCCTTCTTCCACAATAATCCTTTGCCACACAGTAAGGATTAAATGAATATTTGATTAAAGAATGAAAACGTGAGGATAGCTTTCAGATTCTCATGTTTCTTTTTAAGCTAGACATTGTTCCTTCAATTATTACACAAATGACATTTTGTTATATAGGAGATGCAGAAAAATTCAGTTATTTAGACATTTTAAAATTAAAGATAAAATCTATGACTGACCCTGAACTTTCTTATGATATGTATAGCTAATCTTTTGGGAAGTTACAAGCATCACATTATATTCCCAAATTCCATTTCCTGCTACTGATATGAAAAGTGCCTTTCACCAAAAACATTCAAACAGAAGTTACATGTTCATTTGCCAGTAATACTGCAGTAGGGATTCTAGTTCTAAAACAGCAGCTGAATGAGACGAGGGCTCAAAATCACCTCAGAATCTACCACTAATAATGTGTTTTCTTTTATATGCAGTCTAAATTAACTTCTGAGCTTTCTCTTCCAACTCAATTCAGTAGTAAATCATATGTTCCATAGCTTAATAATTTAATTACTATAATTACTGTTTTTTTTTTTTTGAGAGGGAGGGCAATCCTCTATGAGATGAGAGTTAAAAAAATGTTTCCCCTGAATTAACAGTCTGAGACAAGCTAGAATTACTAGTTTGACAGCAATGGCTTTATTTTAAAAAGGGGGCAAATGAAATTTCTAACAGTCCTTTCTGATTATCTCAAAGTTCCAAGGAACTATGAATAAAGTGATTTGCATATTATTAAATTTGCTCCATATGTGTGACTCACATTTACATTTAGCAACCAAGAATCACCCTTTTAAATTGTAAAGCCAAATATCACCAGGGAAACGCTTAGAAAAAAATCATAACACACAATGAATCAATTCATTTTTTAATGCTAAGTTTATGTTTTCACAAAGTATGATATGGAGAAATCAATGTTTTTGACTAAAATATAAGTGCATGTAGTATAAAATACAAAATGTGTGACTGAAAGGTAAATACTCTCAAAAAAAAAATTTTTTTTTAAAGATTTTTATTTATTTATTGAGAGAGCTAATGATAGAGAGAGCATGAGAGGGGGGAGAGTCAGAGGGAGAAGCAGACTCCCTGTTGAGCAGGGAGCCCGATGCGGGACTCGATCCTGGGACTCCAGGTTCATGACCTGAGCACTGAAGGCAGTCGCTTAAACAACTGAGCCACCCAGGCACCCATTTCTCAAAGTTTTTTATTAGAGTGATTTACTACCCAAATTAAATATTTAAAAAAATGTTACAAAATGTAGTATAAATAGCTTTGGAAGATGTCCTTTATTTAATTTTATATCTACTCACATTATCTTATGCTTAATGCTCCTATCCTGTAAGTTTTTCTTCCAATCAATGATCTCTCCATATTTTCTTTCATTACAACATTCTTCCAGAGCATTTAATTCTAGATTTACTTCTCACCATTACTATCTGTCTCCTCCTACTGCAACCTAGCTTGTTGGTTCTGGTGAACATACAGTATTGTCCTGCAGACCTGCCTTCAATTTGCAGGAAGGGGAGTTTGGGAAGAAGCATTTCCATAGATTCACTTTGGGGAATGGACAATATGCAACTGCTTTAAAAACACAACTCACACTCAAATACACAAAATTAACAAATACTATTTAAAAAACAAGACAAAACTAGGAAATGGAGTGGAGGGCTTCATGGAGGTACTGCCAATATATCTAGCAATTTTTTTTTTTTAAAGATTTTATTACTTATTTGAGAGAGAATGAGAGAGAGAGAGAGAGAGAGAGCATGGGGGGGGAGGGTCAGAGGGAGAAGCAGACCCCCTGCTGAGCAGGGAGCCTGATGCGGGACTCGATCCAGGGACTCCAGGATCATGACCTGAGCCGAAGGCAGTCGCTTAACCAACTGAGCCACCCAGGCGCCCAGCAATATTCTTGAATACAATTCATCAGTTTACTAAGCTGGGCCTGAGTTGTCTAAACTACTCCCTTCTGACTATTTTAATCTTGAGAGCCAGATAAGTACTTGGGCTTGAAAGATTCAGTACAAATGCTCATGGGTACTCCCTGACTACATACAAATTTTATCTATATTGAAATATCATATTTTTATGCTTTTTATATTATTTATTAGTTATTATTTATTATAAATAGATTTTTCCTTAGTAATACTTATAAACCTACTTTTCTATTGCTAAGGCGACAGAAGTGTTAAACCAATTTACTATATAACTATGAATGTAATCATCAGTACTAAAACTAATACTTGGCATAATTAGTTACACAAATACTGCATGTTGAAAAGCTCTGCAAATATTTTTATTATATGATTAATGAAAAGACTCCTTTCATACCAATGCCATGATTTTCTAAAATAAAAAAAGACTTCTAAACCTCTTTGATTAAGTAAACGAATGCATTCTGAAATATCTAACAAAATATGCTTTAGCTTTGTCTAATTCCCAAGGAATTTAGTTACATATTAAACTGCAAGAATATTAACATCCATTTAGTTTCCTTCTTGTTCTTGGCTGGATTCAAGGTATCAACTTATCAACACAGCATTCAATGATGATAGGCTACCTTATTAAAGGAGACACTTGAATTTAATTACATGTGAAACAAGCTCTGACAAGAGACCCACAAAAAGTACAATATGAAATTCAATGAAAAACCTCACCACTTTGTACATATCTGTTCTGCATACTTTTCTCCCTGAAAACATTAGGACTCCTTGCCAGGACGGCCTGCAACAAGACTGGTATGTCGCCTTCTGGATCATCACTGCCAAGGTTATCTTTCAACTCTCTGGAATTAAAAAAATAAACATAAAAAATGAGAATAGTGATTAAGAATCCCCTATTCTATATTAGTTAGATAGCAATTCACTAGTGAAATTCAGAAAAGACTGAGGTAGAAAATCAAGAACTTATAGCATTAAAAAAAAAAAAATCACAAAAGATGTCCAACAACTTCATGGATTTTTGAAGATGCTATTCCTGGCATAGAATTAGCAAAAATGACAGGGAGGAGTTCTTCTAAGGAAAACTTTGTTTCCCTATTTTAAACAGAGGAAAAAAAAAAAAGCCCTGAACATGATTTTATGGAACTATGAGTTTATTTAAGAATGTTCATATTAGTTTCAAAGTAGAAAACAGAATCAACTTTAAACTATTCAAAATAATGAAAGGGTACAATGATGATAATTATGCACAGAAGCTGATGTTCGGACTTGGAATATATTTTCTCTCTTACATTTGAATATGAGTCTGCCTTTTTGAGAATGTCCTCTGAATGAAATAATGCTGCCACACTGGTTAAGACAAGACCCAGAGATTATGTAACTTTTCCATCTAATATTCTTTTCTCAAATAAAGTCATCAGGGAGCAAAAAAACCACCTAGCAAGTGGTTAAGCTTAGTTGTAATTTTCAATAAACTTAAAAGTAAGTAGCAAATTAAATTTACAACTATGGAACTTAAATGATAAAATTAAATATAGTGTTTTTAATTTTACATTTTATAGGTCTCTGTTCCACTCATTAAACCTAATAACAAAGATGTATAAAAATGATGTCCAATGATAAATTTCAATAAATTTCTGGGGGCAGTCTTAAAGCAGCTTTCCATAAAATAAATCATAAATGTATATGTGCTATTTCCCTTATCTTTTTAAATATTTGGTGATAATTGTTAAGTATGTATAGATATAGAAGTGATATAATATTTAGACACTGAAGAATTTCTGGAGTGACAAAATATTAGTATTAGACTTCCTTCTGATTTTTACTATTTCTCATTTTCTCCATCAGAAAATTCACATTTAGTATATTACTGTAAGAGTCATCATGTCTCCATTATAATGTGCTTTATCCTCATTCCTCTAAATAATGAATCTTTAAATTAAAAAGCAAAAATTAGGGGCGCCTGGGTGGCTCAGTCGGTTGAGCTCTTGATTTGGCTTAGGTCATGATCTCAGGGTCCTGGGACTGGCCCCTGTGTTGGGCTCCCTGCTCAGCGGGCAGTCTGCTTGAAGATTCTTTCTCTCCCTCTGCCTCTCCCTACCCCTCACACACACACTCTCTCTCAAATAAATAAATCTTAAAAAAATAAAAAGCAAAAATTAAAGAAAGGATACATGAGTACCACTGTATAAATGAGATGTGAAGGGATAAGAATGGGAGTTTTAACTTTTTTTTTTTTTTTAAGATTTTAAGTAATCTCTACACCCAATGTGGGGCTCGAACTTAAAACCCTGAGATCAAGAGTCACATGCTCTTATCGACTGAGCCAGCCAGGCACCCCGAGGGATTTAACTTTTTATACATTTTTGTGTTGTTTAGATATTATAAATATGTACTAGTTCTGTAGTAAAAATTTTTTAAAGTATACTCATATGCAAAAATTTTCTAAATAAGCTATATAATTTATGTTTATATTATTTTTTAAAAATCTACTGGGTGAAAATACACACTTAGGTTCAGATGATATGATAAATCCTGGGAAAAATTACTCCCAATTTTGTAGTAGCCATCCATGGAGTCAGTCCTTGAGTTTTGGTTAACTTCCCATGGAAAGTATGTGAGCCTATTCCAAATAAAGCTAACAGATTATAGTCAGTAGTATTTGGGAATTCTAATCACTCTAGCATTATCAAGGAGGAGACGGCTTCTTGAGCAACTTTAGACCTCCTTGCACAGATCCACCTTGACGAATCCCAAAATTATTCAAAGAGTTGAAAAGACCTTCATATAGCTACATGGGTCAGAACTACTGTCTCAAAATAACTATGGCCTATTTAAATCTCACTGTAAGGCTCATTTGGATATTCATATATTTTATTTTTAAATAAAAGGGTTTTTTTGTTTATTTATTTATTTGACATAGAGAGAGAAAGAGAGCACAAGCATGGGGAGCGGCAGAGGGAGAGGGAGGAGCCAACTCCCTGCTGAGCAGGGAGCCCGATGTGGGGGCTCAATCCCAGTATCCCGAGATCATGCCCTGAGCTGAAGGCAGATGCTTAACCCCACTGAGTCACCCAGGTGCCCCATTCATATATTTTAAAATTAAACTGTTTGTAAATTTTCTGAAATAAAGGATAAAACCAGGAATACTGACTCTCTTAGACCAAAACCTTTCACTTTTAAATTATACTTACATGTGATCTGTTGATACCTGGTTGAGGCTATGGACAAGCTGTGAAACCAAATTATCATCCCTACAGGCCAAAAGGCAGTTCACCTCTTCTGCTATTCGTGCATTAAAGAGAAGGCTCTTTGTAGTTGTAGCAGGTAAAGGGGATGGAAGAGGCAGCTGGTTCAGGACTATTTGGAATAAAATCAGATTATTAGAAATTGAGTGCCTGTAAGAAGTCTTTTTATATTATTTGCTTATAAAATATTTGCTTCCAAGTATTTTGGGATTAAAAATAAGTTATAAATATCAATGGGACAAATTATTAAAAGGCATTCTACCTCTCCCCAAAAAAACCAATCAACTCTGTAAAACCCTAAAACATCACTTGGGCAATAAAAGAGTTTATTAGTCCCTAAGAATAAAACTCAACTCCTTTATATGCATGACTTTTCATATCTTAAATCTTTATTCATTTAATAAATGAGAAGCCAAAAAGGTAGGGTTAAAAAGTAACTTCTAAGAATTGAGAATACATTAATTAATCTCATTTATTTTTGCTTCTGAGATTTATCAGAATCACTAGTAATCCCACATAAATAAACCAAGTAATTATACCCAACTCTTCACCTGATATCTACACAAGTAATATGTTTTTAAAAAGCTTAAGTATATATTTAAAAAATATAGATCACTTTAGCAGAAGAACATTCATTATGGAATAGGGATTCTGGTGGAAGCCAACTATCTAAGGAATTATGCTTTCAGTTATAAATTCCTAAATAGTTCTCTCCTCTCTTTATTCTAGTCTAACAGAAAACAAAAGGACATGAATGTTTATATAGTAGTTTAAATCCAGCTATTTACTGTCTCTTCACATAATGGAAATCTATTCATTTGTCTAAAGTAAAAGTTAAGAAAGTTAACTAAAGTATCTTTGTTTTTGGCTTAATTTCTAATACCTATACAGTGTAACAAGCTGCTCAGCCCCAGTGGCTAATAATAGGTTTTTTATTAATAAAAATACAGGAAACAAATTATTACTTAATAAACAGGGTTTATTGGGCAAACTTTTAAAATATAAGGTACAGTTGAGATAATGGGGAGGACAACCAAAAATAAATCCCTGGTAGTATATCTGATTTGGCACTTCTACATATCATATGAATTTGTGCCTTACCTGTAACAAAGTGACAACAAAAACTAAACACAGTTTCAGAAGTTTTCTTACCTGCATTATCCTAATTCCACCACTTTCTTATTCAGATTTCACAAATTAGCCATGTTAGTTTCCTAACCCCAAAGCTATAGGCTATTAACTATTTTATTCCCATTAAAACCAGGTGGAAATTAACAACAGGAAAATAATATTAAGGACTACTGAACACAGATAAAAATACTTCTTAAAGTTATTTCCTCATAGCTCCTTTACTATAAAGCCCCAACGTTTGCATAATGTGATGTCCTCACCTTCTACTTTTCTCTCTCCTATCTCTTTTTCCCTTTATTTACTCAGATAGGATGACATAGGGACTAACACTATGGGTTGTTTTTGTACCATTACCCAGGGATTAAGAATTAAGAGTTAGAGTGGGCTACCATAAGAAAGAGTCCCTAAAAAACTGTGTTACACTAAGTAAATCTCAAAAGAATGACAGAATTCTTTGAACTTAAATGATCAGAGTAAAATGGGCTGCTGATATCTATGACAAACTCCAACAGATTACTGAAGATGACATCCAAAATGACCATTGCTAAGAAATCAGATTAAGTTGGGCTATCAAACCTTCTTCTTTAAAGGACAGTTTCAGTTATTTCTAGAAGTGCTTTTTAAAAAGTCTACATTTGCTCCTATATGCAAATCCATGCTTCTTCAGTTTTGATTTTTCTTTAATGCTTTGTCTCATCTTTGGTCTTTACTTTTGCATTTATCCCTTTATCATGTAAGACCTTTAAACAAACAAATACCACCATTTCTTAATGCATCCTTAGGATGAAACAGAAGTGAAGGTCTTCTCTATTAGCTGACTATACTAATTTTGTTACTTTCACATGCACGCCAATAAACCAAAGGAAATGATGATATTTGTCATTCAAAATCTAGTATCTTAAATAATTTGTTATTTATGACAATTACAAATAATTTTTTCTACAGTCTCTCTTAAAATCATTGTTAATTCAGAATAGAATATAAACTAGATAAATCAAGCAAACTTACGGTCTGTGAGACTAGCAATCCCCGCAAGAGTAGTGATGGGGACATGGGGCATATCCCCATTCATCCTGAAGTTCTGGAATGGTGTTGCCTATAAAAGTACTTAGTTCAGGTGCCAGCTGTCATTACTTCCCATTTCCCAAACACTGCAACAAAAAACAGACAATTATTTGTAAAAATATGTCAAATATAATACTATTAGGGAAATGTCTATAAAAAACAAGATTTTCTGGGGTGCCTGGGTGGCTCAGTCGTTAAGCGTCTGCCTTCAGCTCAGGTCATGATCCCAGGGTCCTGGGATTGAGCCCCACATCGGGCTCCCTGCTCAGCGGGAAGCCTGCTTCTCCCTCTCCTGCTTCCCCTGCTTGTGTTCCCCTCTCTCGCTGTGTCTCTCTCTGTCAAATAAATAAATAAAAATCTTAAAAAAAAAAAAAAAAGATTTTCTGTTTTTCTTGTTTCTTAATCTATATAACAATAATAGCTACCATTCATATATACTTCCCATATATTAGGCCCTGCAAAATGCTTTGCATATATTTACTCATTTAGTTCTCACAACAATAATGTAAGGTAGGTACTATTATTTTCTGAATTTTACTGATGAGGAAATTAATTTACAGGGAGTTTAAAGTAACTTGTGGAGGAAAGAACAGAACCCAAGCAATCTGGTTCAAGAGTCCGTGTAACCAGTAGGCTACATTACTAAACTGGGATACTCAGTTTTGACAAGCACTATAATTCTCCATATCATAGACACATTAAAATCTAGCTTCAACTTGCCTTGCTAGCTATGTCTCTCACTACTCTTCTACATAAACCATCCTCTTCAATCAAGCTGATCAGATTATCTTGAACCTACCTTGTGTTTTCACATTTTTATTTATTTCCTTATATATCTCCCTACCTAGATAGCCCATCCATACTTTAGTCCAAATCCTGTAATTCTTCAAGATCTAGGGCAAGTTCCTACTACTTCATGAAACCTCAGACAAATTCAGCTAAAAGCCTACCTTAATCTAACCTTCACTTATAGCTCAATCAATATTCTTTTGTAAATATATATTCCTTTGTGACAATTTTTGAAACTTGTCTTGTTTCATTCTTATATAATGTTCATATACTTACCCTGTATTCCCAATTACCACTGCATGCTTCTTAATATCAACCAATCACATAATTAATACATAACCACAGAAAGGGCAGAGAAATGCTTTAACATCTTAATGTTCCTGTATGACTTAGCTGACTTAAATATTCAGTTTTTATAATGTAATTCTGTGTTTGTCTGTGTATATAGACATTCTGTAAAATTCCTGAATACGTTTTCCATTCTGTTCAATGTCCCCAAATTTTTCTCATCTTAATTTCAACATGTGGCTTTCTGGAACCTTTATCTTTCCTTTAACAGTGTCCTTGTTGAAGAACCTTTTTTGAAGTATACAAATTTTAATAATGTGCACATTAATCAAAGATATGCCTTTATTAAATAACTTTATAAGTTCATCAGTAAATAGAAGTCTGCATGTCAACTAAAACACAGTGCTACAATAGAAAACTAAATTACAATTTTCAGTTTAAACATTTTTTGAGATTCTATTTCCTTGTTAGTTAAAAGAACCTTTAAGTTTTCTGAATTGTAAACTTCAAAACAGTGAAATGATATAACACGAATAACTCCTCTTACTCATATATCTTAATGCAACTTTGCAAATAAAATTTTTTTAAAAGTAGAAGTATATAGGGGCACCTGGGTGGCTCAGTCAGTTAAGCGTCTGATTCTTGGTTTCAGCTCAGGTCATGATCTCATGGGTCGTGGGATCGAGCCCCACGACGAGAAGGGAGTCTGTGGGGACTCTGCTTGAAAGAGTCTCTCCCTCTGCCCTTCTCCCCCCACTCTCTCTCAAATAAATAAATCTTAAAAAAAAAAATAAAAGTAGAAGTATACAGGTAGCTAAAATTAAGAATTTTTTTTCCTCACTTTTATTATAGATATATGTTGACAGAAGTTCATAAAACATGTATGTATGCTTAACAGAGTTATAAAGTAAATATCCATAGAATGACCATCTGAAAAGTCAACACCTTAGTTCCTTCTAAGGTAACAACTACCTTGTCTCTTTAGTAATTATTTCTTTTTTTTTTCCTTACAGTTGTGTCCTTTATATGTACATTCTTTTCTAGTAGCCAGCCAAGGAAACAACTTGACTGCTTTCCTTTGATGAATGACTGACATAAAGTTTGCTAGTAGGAGCCTGCTGAAACGAAATAGTATAGGAAATAGCACAGGAAAAGGTATAGGAAAGATATAATTACTACTGGCTATCTTATAATTGTCCTTGCTATACTGTGGACTTTACTCTTTGAAGTTATTAATTTGATTCTTTAACAACACTAAAGAAATTTAAAGAAACACTATAAATTTAGCAGTTGTATCAAGCACTTAAAAAAAAAATTTAAAACCTGACAGAAGTCACCAAAACACAAAACGCAACAGATTTTTTTTCTAAGTTTAGGCTAATAAAAAAGTTACAGTTGATGCTTAGTAATTAATGGAAAAAAGCAATTGCATGCAAATTATGTACAGAACAGCACAAAAACATCTTGTTATTCTTGTATGACTGTTGTAAATGTAAATTGCCATACTCAAGCAGATTAAGTAACAAGTGACCATGTTATTTATTTAATTCAGAGGACGGGAACCAATAGAGAACAATCTGCTAGAGGGTTCTATCGTGGGCTAACCAAGTTTATTCTGTTTTCCTAAATCCCAAGTAACATGTAAAGCCGACCCAACGATAGCCTGGAGTATTTTAGTCCAAAAATGATTTAATTAGTTACCACATATAAATTAGGAGATTAATAAATCTAACCACAGGATTGTTGTGCTTTTCTTAGTGATATAACAAGGCATGTTAATACTGTGATGTCAACTGAAAACTGGAAGTAAGCGGGGAAAGAAAGGAGAGCAACAATGCTTCCTCGGTTTAAAGAGCTTGTATAGACCGAGTAGGTGACTACTGACAAATATATTTATACCTCACTGCTGAACTACGCTGATTTCATTGGAAGCCAAGCTTCTGAAGAACAGCAGAAGACTTTGGTCGAAATGGACTTAAAATTTTAGCTAAAGTCACAGATGTTGATAAATATGAGTAATTTGTGGAAATGCTGCTGCCTATGCTGGAATGTGACCAGAGTCCATCAAGAAAGAGCATTCCTAGAATTCTAAAAATGAATATACAGAACTCTAACTAACTAGACATGACATTTCTGGCTCTGGGTTGGGCAGTGTTTGGTCTACCTGGCTCTGTGAAAGTATACTGTCTTTCATGAAACTGCTGAAACTGAAGCTGAAAGTCATTATCTCTGGGGAACAATGTGTTCAGAAGGAAATGGTAACCAAATGGGAAAGGAGATTATAATGAGTCCTTTAGAACTGTCACTTAAGGCAGTGCTTTACTTACTTAAAATCTGTGAATGGTGACCAATTAGTGGATTATAAAATAAAATTAGTGGGTTGAGATCAACACTGAGAGGGATGGTAGGAATGGAAATATAAGTTTACATTGCACACTGCTTTGTGACTCCAGGTAAAATGTCTAATTGTGGGTCAACCAAGGCAAAGCAGTTTCAAAGTTGCCAACTGAAAGAAATAGAAGAGTGAATATAGAAGCCCACCTCCTGAGTGGTGATGAGAATGCAACAAAATAATGCATGTAAATCACTTGACATACTACCTGGCATATAGTAAGTGATCCAGAAAGTTAGTAGTGTTACTAACTGAAAAACACACATATGGGAAAACAGAGGAGAAACAAGGGTGAATTAGGGAAAAGGTGTCTTCAATAACACCCATAATCCCCACTTCTGAAAGATGTATTATAAATTATTTGAAATTCCAGTATATATTTCACCTTAGTATTACAAATATGTATAGCAGTCCTAGGCATACATACCCACAATTACTTAAATGATAAGGTAGCTGAAATAAATATTGGTAGTGAAAAGTAAGGAATAAAACCTAATCTTTGTAATACTAAGGACTAAATCAAATACAAACTAAGAAATCATTTACAGTTTATTTTAGAATGGCTTGGTTTAATTAAAATAATTCTTAATTAGTATAAGATATTATGGTAAATTCTCATTTCAACCCATTATATATGAATCTGATGTGGACATCTAAGCACTTGACAAGATTTTTAAAGGCTCTAGTTCTTTGCTCATTTAATTTCACTTTAAAACTTATGGTTTCTTCATACAAACAAAAGAAATGCAAATAAAAAATTATTGGTAGAAGTTATAATAATAATATTCAAATTGGGATGGATTTGGAATAAAAGGTGCTCTCACAATCTGATGGTAGATAAACTTTCCTGGACAGCCAGTGAGTGTACCCCATAGCCAAGAAATGTGTACAATCTTGTCTGAATAACTTCAATTCTTTAGTAGTGAAAAACACTAGAAATGATAACATTTATTGAGCATCTAGTTGGAGATGTCTAAAGTAGAAAGTTGGAAATTCCAGAACTGACAAAAAATGGTCAGAATTACAGCTATAGTTATGAAAATGATCCACAGAGGACTGATAACAGTTAAATTGTAATAGTAGGAGACAGGCAAGATACAAGGTAACATTGTGGGGGGAGACTTTTTTAGCACTTCTTATGTGTGGGACATTAACATATACCTTTCCTTAATTGTTACCAAAGTCAGAGGGTTATGAAGATTATCTCTATTTCACAGATTCAAAAATGAAGGCTCAGAGCCTAAACGCTTTGTCTGTGGTTATACAGACAGGACAGAGCAGAGCTGGGATCTGAACTCAGATGTTTCTAACCAAACCTTATATTCTCATGAGTATCCGAAGAACATAAAACTGTGAAACATCTACATTGCTATGGCAAAAGGTAAAAGGTAAGGAAACTGTCCCTCAGAGAAACTGTGTGTTCAAGGTCTCACAGCTAGTAATTGACTGAGTCAAGACTAGAATACAAATGTTTGGATTTCTAGTTCAGTATTCTTTACACTATGTTGTCATCTTGCAGGATTATAACATTATAAATCAACCGAAATTCTATACATGTAAAATATTTAGCTAATTAACACCTTTCTTCCTTGCTAATGTTATTATTATACTATTTTTGGGTGGGGAGGGAAGGAGGGTTTTAAAACCAGAATATTTTTATTGTCTCAGTTTATATTACATCGAACAGTATAAGCTGCCTCAAATTCTTTTGGGAAACAAGGAGAATATAAATCCTAAATAGCCAGATAAGTAAATAAATAAATCTACGTTGTACTACTTACTATTTTAAACCGGTAACAGTGACTCCCTTGAGAGTGGCACCTCTCTAGCAGAATCCTTTCACTAGTCAAGCTACCTTCATATTCCTTTTCACTGCCTAAAATGTATTCAAGAACAAAATTTTCACATTCTAAGATACTCCCAAAAGATGTTCCTTAAATCCTAGCTCAAAAACAGTTCCCAATCAGCCACACTGTGAAAATTTTCACTTTTTTTTTCTTAAAAAGATTTTATTTAATCATTTGACAGAGAGTGCGCCAGCAGGGGGAGTGGCAGGCAGAGGGAGAGGGAGAAGCAGGCTCCCTGCTGAGCAGGGAGCCTGATGCGGGGCTCGATCCCAGGACCTCGGGATCACGATCTGAGCCGAAGGCAGACGCTTAACCGACTGAGCCACCCAGGTGCCCCTCACTTCTTTAAAACATTTCTATTTTTCTATAGTTCTAAGTTATTTCCATTAAATAAGAGAAGTGCAAAATAAAAGCAAAAAGCACAGCACAGCTCTAATGCTCTCTTTGGACACATGCTTTGCTTCTGGAACCCTGAGCTCCCTGCAGCCACCATGCTGGATACCAATAAATGTGCATTATTCCTATGTGTATTCCAGTAACGCAGCTATATCCTAATGTATATAATATGTAATAGAAGAATATAGTTCCATTATTAAGTACTACTAGAAAGAGAAGTCACAAATCAGGCTGAAGTTTTAGGGTCTCTCAAAACTCATTTTAAAGAGTATGTGTATGTTCACTGAGAAGTATAATGATTAGTAAAACTTTATATATTTCTATAATCAGTTTTCTTCCTTGTTCTTACCAATTTATTTCACATGCATTTTTATACAAACCAACTTTAACAAAAGCTCATATTACTTTAAAAGGTCCCAGCTGATTATTATAGTTAAATTGACTAGCAGAGTCCTGCTAAGTAGTTATACAATGTCTAATCTTAACAAAATACGCAAAAATACAAGCTCCATCAGGAAAAAATAGTCCTGAGTCCTGGAGTTAATAGTTAATTTTTTCTTTTTTTACAGAGAGGCCATGGAAGAAATTTCCAAGTGCTGCTATGATTTGGGTTACTAATCCACGTCCCCACACCAAAAAATTTTATTTCTCACCCTCTTTTCCACTGCAAAAGAAACAGTCTATCTTAAGCCCCTAATAGAGGTTGAGACTGTAGCCTATACCATGAGACTATTTTCTACACAAAGATATTGGAAATGAAAAATCAAACAATGGAGATTTTATTTCTTTCTAAATGAGGTTTAGGTCTTAAAGAACTATGACAGTCAGATGTAGGTCTCAACTTCTGGCCATAACACATTTGATGATACATGATTGATTTAATCTGAAATAGAAGAGAAAATGCTTTTATGTGAAATCACTGAACGGTCCACAAGAGGGCACACCTTCAACTATAAAAATTCAAAATTCACTAAGAAATAAAGATCGCTTATTTTTAAAATTTTAATTCCAGTATGGTTTAATATACAGTGTTATATTAGTTTACAATATAGTGATTCAACAATTCCATACATTACTCAGTACTCATCAAGGTAAGTGTACTCTTCTTTTTTTTTTTTTAAGATTTTATTTATTTATTTGACGGAGAGAGAGACAGCGAGAGAGGGAACACAAGCAGGGAGAGTGGGAGAGGGAGAAGCAGGCTTCCTGCTGAGCAGGGAGCCTGATGTGGGGCTCGATCCCAGGACCCTGGGATCATGACCTGAGCAGAAGGCAGACGCTTAACGACTGGGCCACCCAGGCACCCCAAGATAAGTGTACTCTTAACCCCCTTCAACTATTTCACCTATCCCCCACTGGTAGCCATCAGTTTGTTCTCTACAGTTAAGAGTCTACTTTTTGTTTTTCTCTTTTTTTTCTTTGTTCATTTACTTTGTTTCTTAAATTCCACATATGAGTGAAATCATACGGTATTTGTTTTTCTCTGGGCTTCGCATTATATTCTCTAGATCCATTCATGCTATTGCAAATGGCGAGTTTCATTCTTTTTTAAAGATTTCATTCTTTTTTGGGGCATCTGGGTGGCTCAGTTGGTTAAGCATCTGCCTTCCACTTGGGTCATGAGAGCCCCACATCGGGCTCCCTGCTCGGGGGGGGCGGAGTCTGCTTCTTCCTTTCCCTCTTCCCCCCACTCATGCATGCACACGCTCTCTCTCTAAAAATAAATAAAATCTTTAAGGGGGGGGAGATTTCATTCTTTTTTATGGCTGAGTAATATTCCCTGGTGTGTGTGTGCGCGCGTGCACACCACTTCTTCTTTATCCATTTATCGCTGGACACCTGGGCTACTTTCATAATTTGGCTACTGCAAATAAAGCTACAATAAACATCAGGCACAGGGGTGCATATATCTTTTCGAATAAGTGTTTTCATAGTCTTTGGATAAATACCCAGTAGTAGAATTCTGGATTGTATGCTAGTTCTATTTTTATAAAATTCACATTTTTAAAAAAGATTTTATTTATTTGACAGAGAGAGCGAGAGCAAGATCACAAGCAGAGGGAGTGGGAGAGGGAGAAGCAGGTGTCCCGCGGAGCAAGGAGCCCAATGTGGGGCTCGATCCCAGGACCCTGGGATCATGACCTGAGCTGAAGGCAGACGCTTAATGACTGAGCCACCCAGGCGCCCCTAAAATTCACATTTTTTTTACTAAGCCCATCAAAGGTTGGCCAAGTTCTTCTGAACTGATTATTCAACACCACTAGAAAGCAACAGATTTTGAAGTTTGCAATTTTTGTGTTTAAACACACACACAAGAAAACTTTTTTTTGGATGAATATAAAATATGAGAAATCTCTCCTTACACCAAGACTTCTATATTAACATTAAATTATAAAAGTATGTAATAGTCTTATCAGTCATTTTGGTTCAGTTAGCTATTTGAATTTGGCTGCTCTAAAAATCTTTTTCAATAAACTCTGGCTACTTTGATTTTTGATCTCATTAAGTGACATAGGCCCTAGGCACAACAAATTCTTCAAGACAACTTAGGAGACCAAATGGAATGTTTTATACTTTAGGAAATTTTTCTAATTCAACAGATCATTACTTAGAATACCTAAAAGAGTAATTAAGAAAGAGCAGAGGAAGATATGGAAAAAAATCATGATCACTTACGCACAATCTGCATTGCTAATCCTTTTTCTGTCCTAACCCATTCCTCCTTTCTCTTGAAACTACACTACATGTGCTTTTATTCTCATCATTCCACCAGGTGTCTTGCCACAGTGAGTAACAGCATCTATTACTGCTAAATAAATACAATGGACAGCCTCGGGTCTCATCTGATTTGACCTACCATTCAACACAGCTGATCACTCTCCTGTTTGAACAATTGTTTTGTTTTCCAACATATCCATCTGGTTTTTCCTCATACTACACTGGCCACTCTTGAATCTTGTAGTGCTTCCTTCTCATCCTCCTATTCTTACTCTGTTTTTAATCTCATTCAATCTTGTGATTTTAAAATAACACCTGTGTGCTGATGACTCCCATTTTATATCTCCTATTTTGACTTCTCCCCTGTATACTAGACTCATTTACCCAATTGCCTAGTCAACATCTCTGCTTTGATGTCTAGTAAGAATAGGTCTAGAGCACAGCTTGAAAATCGTGACTTTTAAGAATATGAATTTTATGTGTTAAAAGTTCTTTATGAGGCATGTATTTTGCAAATATGTTATTCCAGTTGTTTGCTTGTCTTTTCATTCTCTTAACAATAAATTTTGATGATGTCCATCTTAAGGAGGCTCCACACCCAGCAGAGCCCGACCCGGGCTCCATCTCACAACGCTGAGATTATGAACTGAGCTGAAATCAAGAGTCAGGCACTTAACCAACTGAGCCACCCAGGTGCCCTGAAATGTTCTGTATCATGAAGGGATCACTGGTTACATGAGTGTCCCCACCTGTGAAAATTATGAAGCTAAGATTTCTGTTTTTCAGTATATATAAATATCACCAAATTCCAGAAAACTGCAAAAGTAATAATGATAAGTGAGCAGTGGTTAGAGAATGGGCATAAGTACAGATGAAATTAAAATGACAACATGTTGACTATGCTGGGTGATGGGTACTGGGCATTCATTATACTCTTCTATTTATCTAGCATGTACTCAAGTTTTCCATAATAAACTTTTTTTTTTTTTTAAGGGAACTTTTTTTGTTAGATGCAAAATATCATTCTCTCATATGAGGTCAGTATTAATTAAAAGCCTTCTTTTTCCCAGATCTATTACTGCTAAACAATGTGCTATAGACTAAATGTTTGTGTCCCCCCAAAATTCTTAGGTTGAAACCTGTTCTCCAGGGTGAAGGTATCTGGAAGTGGGGCCTCTAAGAGGTGCATAATGGGATTAATGCCCTCCTAAAAGGGACTCCAGAGGGCTCCCTTGCCCCTTCTGCCATATACAGTCTCAGCAAGAAGACAGTTTATGAGGTGGGTTCTCAGAAGACATCGATCTGCCAGTACCTTGATTTTGGACATCCCAGCTTCCAGCACTGTCAGAAATAAATTTCTGTTGTTTATAAGCCACCCAGTCTATGGCAATCTGTTATCAGAGCTTGAATGGCCTAAGACACCATATTCCCTTCAGGCTCTATTTCTGTAATTGATGTCAAAAACCCATAGAAGAATCCAAGAGACCCAAACATAACCATTAATATGATTAATGAATGTGGAAAAAGATATTGGGGTAGCTTTTCAGGGAAGATAAAACTTTTTAAAAATCAATTTAAATCATTAACAGCTCCTTACTAAGGAGTTACATTTCAAAGTTATTTTAAATTGATTTACAGGGAAAGGAGTACTAAACAGAAGTGATTTCTCATTCACATTATCTATAGTAACTTTTTCATGATTTCCACTGGACCCCTCTACTATTTTATAGGGTATAAATATATAAATTAAGGATGTATATTTTTCTAAATTTATAAGCTCATGTTCAATGAACTAATCATAAAATGTAGGTTTTCTTAACATCAAATGCCATATTCTTTCTGTATATAAAATGAAAAAAAAATAGTTCTTTAAATTCTGTCAATCTTTCATTAGGAGAAACGGATTTTAAATCTTTTTTTAAAAAGATTTATTTATTTATTTTACAAAGAGAGGGGGACACCCGGGTGGTACAGTTGGTTAAGCGTCAGACTCTTGGTTTTGGCTTAAGTCGAGATCTCAGGGTTGTGAGATCAAGCCCCACACTGGGCTCTGCGCTTGGCACAGAGTCTGCTTGAGATTCTTCCTCCCTCTCTCTCTGCTCCTCCCGCTCATGCTCGTCCTCTCTCTCCCAAATAAATGAATGAATGAATGAGAGGGAGCATGTGCGTGAGTGGGGGTGAGGGGTTCAACCAACTGAACCACTCAGGCACCCCTGGATTTTAAAATTTTAAGTGAGGTTTTTAATTTATTTAATAATCACAGTTACACAAAAGTAAACTTTCTATGAAACTTAGAATACTAAAAGAAAACAACAGCAATACATACTGAGATAGAAGGTTAATAAAAATGCAAAATCAAGTGACTTTGTGTGTTCTAGTATAATCTCCAAGATAAAGATGTCAAATAGCGAAAGCACTTGAACTCTTTAATTAAATCTTAAACTCTCAAAACAACATATTTACTGTTTTCTTTCTTTCTTTGTTTTGTTTCTTGGTTTAGAAAGTCTTAGGATATTAACTAGATAGTGAACTCCTATGACCAGAATATATGATAGCTGATTGACTTTTAAAGTACCTAAAAGAAATGATGAAGAGAAACTTTACCTCATGTTCAGGGGACTTTTATTGCTGCTTAAGAAATCTAAGTAAAACTGGGAGGGGGTGTACAGAAAAGAGGGACATAAAAAGATAGGTTTCTCAAATAATGTTTTAAGCACCATTAACTATTACACAAACTCAGAAGCAAACTAAACTTAAAATGGAAATAAAACACTTTCAATTTTGATCAGAATACTGAATTGCCAGGACTTGAGGAAGTAGGTCAGCTTCTCTTTACCAGTGCTTGATAATATTAAGTATGCTTGTATCACTGGGTGATGAAATTTGTAAGTAACTAATTTCCTTTTTCTTCCTTACCTGATTTCTTATTTTTTTAAGAAACTAATATTTTATGTATTCACAATCTTGCACTTAGCACCCAACACCAAGAATAGGACCTGACAGATAGTGGGTATCGTGTATACAGTGGTAAAAAAATCCTCATGAAGCTCAGAGAGTCCAGTAGGAGTGATATTATGAATAATCACCATGTAAATATAACTACATACTATGATAAATCCCACAACAGCAGCAATAATAAATAATACTTAGCCCTTAATATATGCCTGGAATTGTTCTAAAGAATTTATGTATTTCATTTCATATTAATTTATATTGAGTTCATTTAATTCTTATATAGTTTAGTTCATTTAATCCTTATCCTGTTAAATAGGCACTACTATTACCTTCCTTCATCTTAAGATAATAAAAACTGAAGCATATAAAGGTTAAGTAACTTGGCAGATGTCTGATTCCAGTTTCTGCTCTTAAAATTCCAGAATCCATGCTCTTCTCTAAATGAAAAGAACAGGGCACTTTCAAAGATAAAAAGACGGTAACTAAGTTTACGTTGGGGGTGTAGGCAGTCACAGAATGTGTCATTAAGGAAATCTCATGAGTAAGAGTTAGGCAAAAGGGGAAGAACTGGGGACAGGGAATGATTGGTATGTTCTAGTCCCTAAAGAATGACAGAACCTAGGACAAAGGAAAAGATTATGTGGCTGGTACTTAATGATGGACTGTCATAGGGCTTTGATTTCATGCCACTTAAGAAAAAAAAGTAATATATTAGCTGATATATATATATATATATCTTAGCTACTGAACATGGCAACTATAGTTGCTTAATTTTGAATATTTCTCCCTTTTCACATAGCCTATATATTCTCCTTAAAAATATTAACTTGAATTTAAAATCACTATTTTTGCATAATTAGTCACAGCTTTAAAATACTAGAAGAAACAATGGTTTGTCACAAAGTATGAAAATAACTGCCTCTGGGGCGCCTGGTGGCTCAGTCGGCTAAGTGGCCAACTCTTGGTTTCAGCTCAGGTCATGAGCTCAGGGTCATGAGATCGAGCCTCACATTGAGCCCTGCAATGGGCTCTGCACTCAGCGGGTAGTCTGTCTGAGATTCTTTTCCCCTTCCTCTCCCTCTGCCCCCCTGCTTGCTCTCTCTCTCTAAAATAAATAAATACATAAATAAATAAATAAATAAATAAATAAATAAATAAAATCTTTAAAAAAGAAAATAACTGCCTCAGAATAAACTTTAAAGGATAAACCTAAGTGCTAAGTAAGAAAAAAAATTAACTCTTGGAGGTATTTGTGAAATGAAAACTTATTTTCATGCAAAAACTTGCACCTGGATGTTCATAACAGCTTTCTCTGTAATTGCCAAAAACTGGAAAAAATTCAGGTATCTTTCAATGCATGAATGATTAAGCAAACTGTGGTAGATCTACACCATGGAATACCACTCAATTAAAAAAAAATAGAAAGTATTGATACAGAAAATTTAGATGGATCTCAAGGAAATTTAATACTAAGTGAAAAATGCCAATCTCAAAAACTACAACATGATTTCATTCTTGAAATACCAACATTATAGAAATGAAGAACAGAAGTGACAGTACAAGGGAGTGGTGCTTATGATGATGAAACAGTTCTATATGCAGAGTGTGGTGGTGGATACATGTAACAACCTGTATGATCAAACTTTACAGAACCACACAGTGTATGCATAACTGGCTAAATCCTAATAACTCTTGGATTGCACAAATGTCACTTTCCTGATTCTGAAACTATACTAGAATTATATACAATGTTACTATTGGGGGAGGCTGAGTTAAGGGTGCACCTCATGTCCCTATACTTTTTTTTTTTGCAACTTCCTATGAATCTACAATTATTCCATAATAAAATATTATTTAAAAAGCAATTAGAGTCTCTGTTCTATATAGTATCTAGTTCATTCACATTACTGGCTTTTATTATTGAACAAAGTTAAAACAAAGTTGATTTAGAAACTATAGAACACTTTATAGGCAGAATGTTTTTTCTTTTTTTTTAAAGATTTTATTTATTTATTTGACAGAGACAGACACAGTGAGAGAGGGAACACAAGCAGTGGGAGCGAGAGAGGGAGAAGCAGGCCCCCTGCAGAGCATGGAGCCCGACGTGGGGCTCGATCCCAGGACCCTGGGATCATGACCCGAGCTGAAGGTAGACGCTTAACAACTGAGCCACCCAGGCGCCCCAGGATTTGACATTTCTAACAATTTTCTGAGATGATGCAAATGCTACTGATCCAGGGATCATATTGATAAATACTGGGTTAGGAGATAGGGAAAGGCTTCTAAGGAAAATGTCTCCTATAATGAATTTTGAAAGCTTGGCAGGAACTGTCAAATGAAGAGGAGTAGTACGGGTGTTCTGGGCAGAGGGAAAAACAGGTGCAAAGGTAGAAAGGTGTAAAAAATGCATGACAGGTGTTAAGAAATTTCAAGTACTTCAGCATGAATACAATGAAAGGTGTGGACAGTGAGGAGGTTAAAAAGGCAGAAGCCAGATCATGAAAAAGCCTTAAGTGTTAAGGAGTCCAAATGACTCATTGCTACAACAACCATGGAAGGACTTTATATTGAGAAAATGATATGATGAACGGATCCTATAGCAGTGGAGGAGTAGAAGGTGCAAGACTGTAGGTAGGAAGAACAGTAAGGTAGGAAATATACCAATTAAGCAATGAGACCCTGAACCAAAACAGGGCAAGGTAACAGCAAGACAGAGATATACAGGAATAAAAGAAATAAACTTGGTGACAACTTGGATGCGGAGGGCAAGTGAAAGAAAAGCATCTAGGACAACTTTCAGGTTCTGGCTTGGGCAACTGAAGGTATAATACACACATACCCATACATTGTTAAGCATACATATCAAATCCTCATAAGGATATGAGGCAGTTTACCAGAAAAATATAGGATAAAAAACAAACAAGTGAAGGATTCAGGGCAAGGGATACATTTAGACAAATAAAAATGGCCCAAAGAAAAGCACATTGTATTGCTCTCCAGAACTCCAAGAATTGGCCATCAAATGTGCCTTAAGTTTCATAGCTAGCAAGACAAAGGAAGAAAATACACAGTGTCTGTAAAATAAGAGTGAATCAGTTGTTCAGAAGAAGTACAGCTTTTCCAAGATACTGTGAGTCCTCATAAAGAAGACTGTGAATGATATAGGTTATAGAGAAAGTTCTTGAAAGCATTCCTAAGAAACCAAAAATCTATTTTGTGTCACTCTTTCTTTTCTTTTTAAAAACTGCACCCTAAACGCACAATTTGGGAAAAGCAAACCTAAAAGGGGCCAAAAGCATGCAATCCAAGCACACAAATCTCTAATGGTATGGTTTAACCTCAGAGGAAAATATCGAACATTCAGGGGGAACGGACAGAATGACACCTATTAGTCAGTCCTCCTTTAATATATCTTCTCCTAACTGGGCTTCTGAAAAATTGAGATGGCCCAGGATACATGGTTGAATGCAAACATTTGGTATTACTAAGAGCAGAAATACATGTTTTCTCAATCGATCAATGAAGACAAGGCAAATGAAGAGAAGATAATTTTATAAAGTTTAAAGAAACCTACCCAAAATTTGTTCCACTTCTACACAGAAGCCTCAGGCAGGTTAGAATCTTCTTCCAAAAAAGTCTGATTCTACTCTAAAGGATGAATGAGTGGATCATGGTCCCAAAATTCAAAACCAGTGCTACTAACTGCAGATAAATGTTATCTATTTCAATTTTCACAACCTGCAAGCCCAAAAGTTGATAAAACATCTTACTGTAGAGGCAAGACTTTGTACTGCCTATACTGTTTAAGACAAATCTCCTTCATAGAAAAGACTATGTATATATAATTTTACTAGGCTGCCTAATTGTAGGCAGTATGTGGCCTATATTCTGAGGTGAAAGTGGGGAGAAAGGAATTTGTATCCACTACATGCCAGCTATGTACCAGGCACTGTGCTAGCTGCTTTATATATATGTATTTTCACTTAATCTTCATAATAACCCAGTGAGTAAGTCTCATTATTTTCATTTTAAAGACGGGAGAAGAGAACAAACTTTAATGAATTGCCCGAAGTATAATAATTAGTTAAGATGTGAAATCAGGATTCCCAACCAATTTGTCATCACTCAGAAACAAAAATTATAAAATTACTCTCAAAGAGAAAAAAATATGCTCAACCTTACTGTTAATATGAGAAATGTGAATTAAAACTACACTGGGATAGCAAGCTTTTCAATTCTGGCCAACCGGATAATTGAGAAATGTTAAGACACTATTCTTAAGGCTATAGAGAAATAGGCACTCTCATACACTGCTGGTTAGGATGCAAAATGGAGTCGAATTTAGCAATATCTAACAAAATTATATATGCATTTATGTAAACTTTTGACCTTGTAATGCCACTTCTAGGAATTTACCCTCCACAAATACGCAGACCATATGCATCATATAATGTTAATCATTACAGCATATTAGCAATAGAAAAATTTTGTGAACAATCTAATGTCTAAGTAAAGGAAACTGAATAAACTATGGTATATCCACATTATGGAATACTGTACAGCAGTTAAAAAGAATGAGAAATAACTATGAGCTGACATGGAATAATTTCCAGGATATACTAAATGAAAAAAGCAAAGTGCAAAAAAAAAAAAAAGTATACAATCTTCCTCTAATGAAGGAGAAACAGGAATATACATAGGTATTGCTTAATCACAAAAAGAAATCAAGGAAAGATGAAAGCAATGAAATGCTTATCCATGGGGAAGGTTGGAATAGAATGTCAGTAAGACTTCTGAGCATACCTTTCTAATATCATTTGTCTTTGAACCATGTAAATGTTATACATACTCAAAAAACCAACATTAAATCAAAACAGATAAATAAGCAAATCCTAATACTGAACATAAACAGCAACAAATGAACCAAATTCTATTATCAAATAATAACATAATCACACAAAAATTTAGTCCAAGTAATTCTGACCACAGTACTCTGACTATATGCCATTACTGTGTGTGGTGGGTTGAATTGTGGCTCCCTCAAAATATATCCATCCGGAACCTATGAATATGACCTTCTTTGGAAAGAGTCCATGCAAATGTAAGTAAGGATCTGAAGATAAAATCACCCGGCTTAAGTCCTAAATCCAATGAACATGCCCTTCTAAAAGACAGAAATGGAAGACACAGAGAAAAAGGTGGTGTGAAGATGGAGGCAGAGATTGGAGTTATGCAGCCACAAACCAAAGAATGTCTGAAGCCACCAGAATCTGGAAGAGTCAAGGAAGACTCTTTCCTAGAGCCTTTAAAGGGAGAAGGAGCCTTCGGACACCTTGATTTTAGACTTGTGGCCTCTAGAACTGTGAGAATGAATTTCTGCTGTTTTAAGCCACCAAATTTGTGGCAATATAGTACAGCAGCCCTAGAAAACATATACACTATGATACATTCTAAGGACATAAATGACTGAAAAAAACTTTTTTTTCTCATTCAGTCACATATATTTATTAAGCATCTCCATATGTCACTGTGCAAGGCACTAGGGATATGTGGGTAAGCAACAACATTAAAATGCTCTGTCCTCACACAGCTTAGAAAATTAGTGGAATTCTATTAAAAAGTGCTAAACAAAGCTTAAGCCAATTTCCTGGTGATATAAGACCTTTCACTAAAAGTTGAAAAGAAATCTTTAAATGTACCTAGCGTGTTTTACGTTGGCAGTGGTGTTGATATAGCAATTCTAATACAATATGGTCTTGGAAGCCAAGTGGAGAAAGTCTTCAAGGACAAAGAAGCCATCAATTGTGTCACTTACTACTGAAATCTGAAAACCACTGGACTTGGCAACATGGAAGTCACTGGGGAAGTGACCCCAAGGAGACAAACTTTGAAAGCAATGGGATCTAAGAGCAAAAATCTGTTTAGTATAGGCTTAAAGAAAGAATGGAGAGAAGGAATAAGACAGTGAAAACAGATGATTTTTATGAAGGGGAGCTGAGCATTTGAGCAGTGGCAGGAGGGTAAAGAGAAGAGTTTTTCACTTAAAATGGAAGAAATAACATTATGCTCATGAAAATGAATGATCAAAGAGAGAAAAAAATAGTGATAAAGGAGAAAGGGGAGAATTACAGGAGGGATATCTTGGAGTATGTGAGGGAGTGAGACCCCTCACAGTGAATAAGTGGAAGGGCTGGCTTTAGGAACATGGAAAATTCATTTATAGTAACAGAAAGGAAAGGAGAGTATATCTAGGTATAGAGACTAGTAGAAAAATAGGTAAATAAATGTGATGCCAGGTACTTGTGAAAACTCTTTTGATTGCTTCAATATTCTCACTGTTACAGGAATTAAGTTCATCAGCTAAAAGTAAAGGGGGAGATGCTGAAGGGTTTGAGGAGAGGGAGAAAGTATGAAAAAGTCATCTAGGATAGGAAAAGAGTGAAAGGATCAAGTAAGTGTGGTATAACTGCTGGAAGCATTAAGAGTACACTGTCATTATTTTAAAGTGAGACCAGTCATCATGGTTCTATTATTTTTCTTCAGTCCCATTCAGCTGCAAGAATGAGATTTAATTATGGCTATAGTTTTGCCAAGACAGAGAGTGGCAAAGGAACTGAAGATATATGCAGGGGAGTCATTATGATTGGCCTATGAATTTAAGGTATAAAGAAAGAAAATAAAGGGGCGCCTGGGTGGCTCAGTTGGTTAAGCGGCTGCCTTCGGCTCAGGTCATGATCCCGGGGTCCTGGGATCGAGCCCCGCATCGGGCTCCCTGCTCAGCGGGAAGCCTGCTTCTCCCTCTCCCTCTGCCTGCCTCTCTGCCTACTTGTGCTCTCTATCTCTCTGTCAAGTAAACAAATAAAATCTTTAAAAAAAAAAAAAAAAAGAAAGAAAGAAAGAAAGAAAATAAGGGTACAGGGGTGAAGAAAACCAGTACTGCAACATCCAATACTTGTGAATAAGTCTTTCTATTCTGAAACAATTTGATCCTTTAGCTTCTGCAGCTCTATCTTCTCTTTTGTACCTTATTGACGAACTCCACTGATTCCACTTTCTCCAATGGTTTATTATCTTTCATCATTTTTCGAAGTCCAGCTACTCGGCCCTATGTATACCTCCTCCAAAATTCATTTATTCTCGTGGCTTCTGAGAGAACTGTATGGCTTCATTATGTGAGAATTAATTCATGATTCTTCAGTGACACTACAAACTCTTACAGTACCAATATATCAATATGCCTGACTCAACAATCATTTCCTTCAAAGTGCTGGCACCTCAAATCACATTTCTAAAATGAAAATTACTTCCTATAATCTTCAATTTCTTTCACTGTTTCCATTCATTAGTAATCCAAACTCTCAGGTTATAAAATTAAAAAAAAAATCCCTGTTATCATCTATATGATTAATCAATTCTTCCTTTCCTGTTCTACTGTTCTAATTCTAAATTTAAAAATCTCACTATCAGGTACCTGGATTATTATAATTACTAATTAACTAGATTTTTAAAAAAACTTCTTTCAGCTGTCCTTCACGCAGGTATGCAATGAACTGCCCTTAAACAACTGTTTTTATTATTTACTTCCATAATTAACTACAATAAAAACAACATCTACAAACTTAATTCTAAAGTTCTTATTTTCACGTTCAATCTCCTCCATAATTTACACTTTCTTTTCAATTATATTTTCCCTGCTTCCAACATAAACTCCCCATTCTTGCCAGATTGGTCTTTTCGCTGTTCCTCAAACATGCTATCCTCAAATCTTACACCAATAAATTTCCTTACAATGCTCTTTTCCCTTCTACACCTAAACCAATTCTACCTGTCTGTCAAACTCCACCAATTCTTTGAAAACATCCTTACTACTATACTTCACAATCTTTTAATAAACTCCTGAGTTACCTGTACACAAGTCAGGATCTGGCCATGTATAATTTTATTTTCTCTAATCATTTCATTAGCACCTTACTAGCAAAATCTTGTCTCATTATTTTTTTCGCCTTCCTATAATACCTAGGCACAATGCTGGCATATGCTTAGTAAGTTAAACTGAAATGAAAACAGTGAAAATGGTATTAGATAAAAAACTCAAGGCCTTACATAAGCACTAGGTAAAAAGAGTTTGTAATATGAATGCTGAGTAAATTCATATTTTTTAAAGTGATAATATCAGGAAATTGTAATCGAACATAATCAGGTGATCTTAAAACTACAATCTTCACATCCGAAGCTTATATTAACAGCCTCATGGTTTGTTTTTATTGGAAAGGGAACCATATCTTAACAGAGACCTATTATCAGTTACATTCTAAAATTCCCTTCTTCCCCCTTTTCAGTACTCTTATTAAGAAGAATTCAAAAATTAGAGTTAAACTTTTACACAGATTGGTAATTCAAAATTTTTGGAGAAATCTAGAATAAAACCCAAAACAGAGCCGTAAAAAGCTGGTAGTGTTACTAACTTCTCACTTACCAAACATAAATGCTGTGGGAACAAGAAAGGTGAAATAATAAAATCCAGGTGGTATCTTTGCTAAATTAAATGGAATCTGGTAATTTTTACTATTAATTTCTGAAACCATAACTAAAAATCTACCCAGCTTTAATTATTACATTAAAAATTAAATTCTTTATCAAAAATTACCATTAAGTTTGATATTAAAAACAAACTTCTGCTTTCTGCATGTTATGACTCTTAAGTTTAAAAGCCTCCTTTTCCTTCCTGAAATCTATTAGATTCTCATTCCTCTAACACCAAAGCCCAGAAACGAAAAATGTCTCTACCGCTATCTGATCAGATGTCAGTGAATAATGGGTAAGTTTTAAATAACCACTATGCAAACATATACAATTAAATATTATAATTTCCACAGACACTTTTGGCCAAATAGAATCACAGTATTTTAAAGGCAGAAGAGGGGCGCCTGGGTGGCTCAGTCATTAAACATCTGCCTTTGGCTCAGGTCATGATCCCAGGGTCCTGTGATCAAGCCCCGCATGGGGCTCCCAGCTAAGCAGGAAGCCTGCTTCTCCCTCTCCCACTCCCCCCTGCTTGTGTTCCCTTTCTCCCTGTGTCTCTCTGTCAAATAAATAAATAAAATCTTAAAAAAAAAAAAAAAGCAGAAGAAAATTTATAGTTACTACTCCAACTTGTCTATTTTATGTAAGAAACAGGAATGCTGCATGTTTATAAAGCTTTTGGGGATCAGCAGTGGAAAAAAATATCATTACTACAGCTAGTGTAATGAAGAAACTGGGAGTTTATTATAACTATGAAATTCACATAATAACAAAACTCAATATAGGTTCTCATACTGCATTTAGTTAGATACAAATTCTACTAAATACTGACCTGGATAGTTAACCACCATAGAAAACATAACCAGAGCTAATATCATAGCTTAAAAATATACTATATTGGGATAAAAATTCAATTTAAAAGTAGTTTGTGATAGAGGAGAAGCAAGATGGCGGAGGAGTAGCAGACCCAAATTTCGTCTGGTCCCAGGAATTCAGGTAGATAGGGATCAAACCATCCTGAACACCTACAAACTCAACAGGAGACCGAAGAAAAGAATAGCAGCAACTCTCTGACTAGAAAAGCGACCACTTTCTGGGAGGTAGGACATGCAGAGAAGTGAATCCTAGGCGATATGCAGGAAGATGGACGGTGGGGGAGGGGGCCTCCAACAGCCACTACTTGCAAGTGACAGAGCAGCAGAGCACAAAATCGGAAATTTTAGTAGTCTGCTCCGCTGAGGGACGTCGCTCCAGTGGCTAAGCAGGGGGTGGAACCCTCGCTGGGACAGTGTGGTCTCAGGACCCTCGGGGTCACAGAAAGACTGGAGGTGCCTGAGTGCGGCAGAGCTCCCAGGTATCGGAGTGGGGAAGCCGGCTGCAGAGACGGAGCCGAGGAGTGGGCTCTCAGCTCGGGGTTGCCATAAACCTTGATCTGCGGCAGTCAGGCCACTGCTCTAAGCAAGGACCCAACAAGCAGCAGATCTGGGGAGACTCCCCTTCCTCCCCCGGGGAGGAGCAGCAAGGGAACGCACCATAGGAATCTGCTGGATTTGGAGACTCCACAGGGGTCAGGTGCCAGAGATAGAAACGCTCGGTCACAGGCCGGGGAAGCATGGAGTGTGGCCAGAGACCGGGGAGATGGGAGTGATTGACTGCTTTTCTCTGGGGGCTCACTGAGAAGTGGGGCCTGGAGTTCTCGGCTCCTCCAGGGCAGAGACTGGGAGGCCGCCATTTTCACTCTCGTCCTCCAAAGCTATAGGAAAACCTTGCAGGGAACAAAAGCTCCCGGGAACAAAACCGAGCAGATGACTTAGCCCGCCCTGCCAAGGGCGGGGCAATTCCACCTCCGGCAAAGACATTTGGGAACCATGGCAACAGGCCCCTCCCCAGAAGATCAGCAAGAACAGCCAGCCAAGACCAAGTTTACCCATCAATGAGAACGGCAGAACTCCAGCGCTAGGGCAATACTGCACAGAGAATTCATGGCTTTTTCCCCATGATTCTTTAGTCTTTCAAAGTTAATTTTTTTAATTTTCTTTTTTTCTTTTTCTATTTTGTTTTGCATTTTTCTTTTTCCCTTTTTCAACCATCTTATCAATCCCTTTTTTAAAAATCTTTTTATTTTTCATTTTTAGAGTCATATTCTATCCCTTCATAGTAGTTAACCTTGTTTTTGGTATATATATAAGTTGTTCTCTCTTTAAAATTTTGGGATACAGTTGCTTCTAACAGACCAAAATATACCCTAAATCTCTAGTGTATGGCTTTGTTCTAGTCTCCTGCCTGATCACATTCTCTCTCTTGTTTTTTTTTTATAATTTCTCTTCTCTCTTTTTTCAACCAACTTATCAATTACTTCTATAAAATCTTTTATAATTTTCACCTTTACACTCATATTCCATCCCTTCATTGTATTTACCCTTATTTTTGTACATATATAAGTTTTTCTTTCTTTAAAATTTTGGGAGGCAGTTTCTTCTAAAAGACCAAAATATGTGCAAAATCTAGTGTGTGGCACTGATCTATTCACCAGACTGATCATATTTGATCATATCCTTTTTTTCCCTTTCTTTTCCCCCGGTTCGGGTCTCTTCTGATTTGTTTAGTGTATATTTTTCTGGGGTCATTGTTACCCTGTTAGCATTTTGTTCTCTCATTCATCTATTCTTCTCTGGACAAAAGGACAAGATGGAAAAAATCACCTCAACAAAAAGAACAAGAGGCAGTACCGGCTGCCAGGGACCTAATCAATATGGACATTAGTAAGATGTCAGAACTAGAGTTCAGAATGACGATTATAAAGATACTAGCTGGGCTTGAAAAAAGCATGGAAGATACTAGAGAAACCCCTTCTGGAGAAATAAAAGAACTAAAATCTAACCAAGTCGAAATAAAAAAGGCTATTAATGAGGTGCAATCAAAAATGGAGGCTCTAACTGATAGGATAAATGAGGTAGAAGAGAGAATTAGTGATACAGAAGACCAAATGATGGAGAATAAAAAAGCTGAGAAAAAGAGAGATAAACAACTACTGGATCACGAGGGCAGAATTCGAGAGATAAGTGTTACCACAAGACGAAACAGTATTAGAACTGGGATCCCAGAAGAAGGAGAGAGAGGGGCAGAAGGTATATTGGAACAAATTATAGCAGAGAACTTCCCTAATTTGGGGAAGGAAACAGGCATCAAAATCCAGGAGGCACAGAGAACCCCCGTCAAAATCAATAAAAATAGGTCAACACCCTGACATCTAATAGTAAAACTTACAAGTCTCAGAGACAGAGAAAATCCGGAAAGCCGTTCGGGACAAGAGGTCTGTAACCTACAATGGTGGAAACATTAGATTGGCAACAGACCTATCCACAGAGACTTGGCAGGCCAGAAAGGACTGGCATGATATATTCAGAGCACTAAACGAGAAAAATATGCAGCCAAGAATACTACATCCAGCTAGGCTGTCACTGAAAATAGAAGGAGAGATAAAAAGCTTCCAGGACAAACAAAAATTAAAGGAACTTGCAAACACAAAACCAGCCCTACAAGAAATATTGAAAGGGCTCCTCTAAGCAAAGAGAGAGCCTAAAAGTAACACAGAACAGAAAGGAACATAGACAATATACAGTAACAGTCACCTTACAGGCAATACAATGGCACTAAATTCATCTTTCATTAGTTACCCTGAATGTAGATGGGCTAAATGCCCCAATCAAAAGACACAGGGTATCAGACTGGATAAAAAAATAAGACCCATCGATATGCTGTCTGCAAGAGACTCATTTTAGACCCAAAGACACCCCCAGATTGAAAGTGAGGGGGTGGAAAACCATTTACCATGCTAATGGACATCAAAAGAAAGCTGGGGTGGCAATCCTTGTATCAGACAAATTAGATTTTAAACCAAAGACTATAATAAGAGATGAGGAAGGACACTACATCATACTTAAAGGGTCTATCCAACAAGAAGATCTAACAATTGTAAATATCTATGCCCCAACATGGGAGCAGCCAATTATATAAAGGCAATTAATAACAAAAGCAAAGAAACACATTGACAACAATACAATAATAGTAGGGGACTTTAACACCACACCTCACTGAAATGGACAGATCATCTAAGCAAAAGATCAGCAAGGAAATAAAGCCTTTAAATGACACACTGGACCAAAAGGGCTTCATAGATATATTCAGAACATTCCATCCTAAAGCAACAGAACACACATTCTTCTCTAGTGCCCATGGAACATTCTCCAGAATAGATCACATCCTACGTCACAAATCAGGTCTCAACTGGTACCAAAAGACTGGGATCATTTCCTGCATATTTTCTGACCACAATGCTTTGAAACTAGAACTCAATCACAAGAGGGAAGTTGGAAAGAACTCAAATACATGGAGGCTAAGGAGCATCCTACTGAAGAATGAATGGGTCAACCAGGAAATTAAAGAAGAATTAAAAAAATTCATGGAAACCAATGAAAATGAAAACACAACTGTTCAAAATCTTTGGGATGCAGCAAAGGCGGTCCTAAGAGGAAATTATATAGCAATACAAGCCTTTCTCAAGAAACAAGAAAGGTCTCAAATACACAACCTAACCCTACACCTAAAGGAGCTGGAGAAAGAACAGCAAATAAAGCCTAAACCTAGCAGGAGAAGAGAAATAAGATCAGAGCAGAAATCAATGAAAGAGAAATCAAAAGAACAGTAGAACTGATCAACGAAACTAGGAGCTGGTTCTTTGAAAGAAATAATAAGATTGATAAACCCCTGGCCAGACTTAGCAAAAAGAAAAGAGAAAGGACCTAAATAAAATCATGAATGAAAGAGGAGAGATCACAACCAACACCAAAGAAATACAAACAATTATAAGAACATATCATGAGCAACTATATGCCAGCAAATTAGATAATCTGGAAGAAATGGATGCATTCCTAGAGATATATCAACTACCAAAACTGAACCAGGAAGAAACAGAAAACCTGAACAGACCTATAACCACTAAGGAAATTGAAGCAGTCATCAAAAATCTCCCAACAAACAAGAGCCCAGGGCCAGATGGCTTCCCAGGGGAATTCTACCAAACATTTCAAGAAGAATTAATACCTATTCTTCTGAAACTGTTCCAAAAAATAGAAATGGAAGGAAAACTTCCAAACTCGTTTTATGAGGCCACCATTACCTTGATCCCAAATTCAGACAAAGACCCCATCAAAAAGGAGAATTACAGACCAATATCCCTGATGAACATGGATGCAAAAATTCTCACCAAAATACTAGCCAATAGGATGCAACAGTACATTAAAAGGATTATTCACCACGACCAAGTGGGATTTATTCCTGGGCTGCAAGGTTGGTTCAACATCCGCAAATCAATCAATGTGATACAAGATATTAATCAAAGAAAGAACAAGAACCATATGATCCTCTCATTAGATGCAGAAAAAGCATTTGACAAAGTACAGCATCCTTTCTTGATTAAAACTCTTCACAGTGTAGGGATAGAGGGTGTATACCTCAATATCATAAAAGCCATCTATGAAAAACCCACAGCGAGTATCATTCTCAATGGGGAAAAACTGAGAGCTTTCCCCCTAAGGTCAGGAACACGGCAGGGATGTCCAGTATCACCAGTGCTATTTAACATAGTATTAGACGTCCTAGCCACAGCAATCAGACAACAAAAAGAAATAAAAGGCATCCGAATCAGCAAAGAAGTCAAACTCTCGCTTTTTGCTGATGATATGATACTTTATGTGAAAAACTCAAGACTCCACCCCAAAACTGCTAGAACTCATACAGGAATTCAGTAAAGTGGCAGGATATAAAATCAATGCACAGAAATCAGTTGCATTTATATACACCAACAACTAGACAGAAGAAAGAGAAATTAAGGAGTCGATCCCATTTACAATTGCACCCAAAACCATAAAATACCTAGGAATAAATCTAACAAAAGAGGCAAAGAATCCATACTCAGAAAACTATAAAATACTCACGGAAGAAATCGAAGAAGACACAAAGAAATGGAAAAACGTTCCATGCTCATGGATTGGAAGAACAAATATTGTGAAGATGTCAATGCTACCTAGACTAATCTACAAATTTAATGTAATCCCTATCAAAATACCATCCACTTTTTTCAAAGAAATGGAACAAATAATCCTAAAATTTGTATGGAACCAGAAAAGCCCCGAATAGTCAGAGGAATGTTGAAAAAGAAAAGCAAAGCTGGTGGCATCACAATTCTGGACTTCAAGCTCTATTACAAAGCTGTCATCATCAAGACAGTATGGTACTGGGACAAAATCAGACACATAGATCAATGGAACAGAATAGAGAGCCCAGAAATGGACCCTCAACTCTATGGTCAACTAATCTTCGACAAAGCAGGAAAGAATGTCCAATGGAAAAAAGACAGTCTCTTCAACAAATGGTGTTGGGAAAATTGGACAGCCACATGCAGAAGAATGAAACTGGACCATTTCCTTACACCACACAAAAAAATAGACTCAAAATGGTTGAAAGATCTAAATGTGAGACAGGAGTCCATCAAAATCCTAGAGGAGAACACAGGCAGCAACCTCTTCGACCTCAGCCACAGCAACTTCTTCCTAGAAACACTGCCAAAGGCAAGGGAAGCAAGGGCAAAAATGAACCATTGGGACTTCATCAAGATAAAAAGCTTTTGCACAGCAAAGGAAACAGTCAATAAAACCAAAAGACAACTAACAGAATGGGAGAGATATTTGCAAATGACATATCAGATAAAGGGCTAGTATCCAAAACCTATAAAGAACTTACCAAACTCAACACCCAAAGAACAAATAATCCAATCAAGAAATGGGCAGAAGACATGAACAGACATTTTTCCAAAGAAAACATCCAAATGGTCAACAGACACATGAAAAAGTGCTCAACATCGCTTGGCATCAGGGAAATCCAAATCAAAACCTCAATGAGATACCACCTCACACCAGCCAGAATGGCTAAAATTAACAAGTCAGGAAACGACAGATGTTGGCGGGGATGCGGAGAAAGGGGAACCCTCCTACACTGTTGGTGGGAATGCAAGCTGGTGCAACCACTCTGGAAAACAGTATGGAGGTTCCTCAAAAAGTTGAAAATAGAGCTACCCTACGACCCAGCAATTGCACTACCGGGTATTTACCCCAAAGATACAAATGTAGTGATCGAAAGGGGTACGTGCACCCCAATGTTTATAGCAGCAATGTCCAAACTATGGAAAGAGCCAAGATGTCCATCAACAGATGAATGGATAAAGAAGATGTGGTATATATATATATACAATGGAATATTATGCAGCCATCAAAAAACCCTGAAATCTTGCCATTTGCAATGATGTGGATGGAACTAGAGGGTATTATGCTAAGTGAAATAAGTCAATCAGAGAAAGACATGTATCATATGATCTCACAGATATGAGGAGTTCTTAATCTCAGGAAACAAACTGAGGGTTGCTGGAGTGGTGGGGGG